>NC_057799.1:305487593-305536504 GCF_018294505.1 Triticum aestivum
CGGCCCCCGCTCCCTCGGGCCTCTCTCCCACTCACCCCGCTCTCCCTCTCGGCCCCCGCGCCTCCCTCTTCCCTCCCCCGGATCCGCGCCGCTCTCCTCTTCCCCACGCCCGACGCGCTCGCCGCCGTTCCCGTCGTTCTCGTGGCCACCGTGCCCCACTCGCCACCTCGCCGTGTCGTACGACGTCGCCGCCCTCGACTACACCCCCTCCGCCTCTCCGTCGAAGCTCGGAGCCACTACAACGACCTCTCCGAGCTCGCCTTCATCTTCGGACGCCGGGGACCCCCTTCTTCCCCGGCGACGACCTGCTGCTACTAAGCCACCCATGGGCCTTTCTTGCGCCGCGCGGTGAGCTCCTCTACCTCCTCCCCCTCTCCGTTAGCTCGCTCGCGCTCCGTAGCTGCTTCCCCGCGCGCGCCCGAACGCCACGCCGCGGAGCTCGCCGCCGGCGTGTCTCCGGTGACCAAATGGTCACGGGCGTTGGCCCGCTAGCCCGACCACACCGAGCCGCACCCGCCTAGGTAGTTAGTTCGGCCGTTCGCGCGCTCTAGCGTAGCTTCCGTCGGGCACCCATAGCACCTCGCCGCCGGCGAGTTCATAGCGCTCGTCTCCGGCCGTTCCAGCCCCTCCGACCACCGCCGTTGGACGCGCGACGTCGAGCCGCGTCGAACGCGCCAAGCCCCGCCCCCGCAAACCCACTGTGGGCGAAACCCGAAGCACACCCGCGCATCGCCGCCGCGTTGGAGCTCGCCGGAGCCCCTCTCCGGTGCCCTGCCGACGTGGCCGGCCGGGCCCCCCTGGCTCACCGCCAGTGGCCCCCACGGGCCCCAGTTGACTGGGTTGACCCAGTCAACTGCTGACTGGGCAGGCCCAGTCACTGACATGCGGGCCCCGCCGCAAAATTTAAAAAAAAAGAAAAGAAAAAGAAAATGTTTTATAAATAAAAATAATTAGTTTAAATAATCTCTCACTGACAGGTGGGCCCAGTAGTTAATTAACTAAAAGTTAATTAGTTTAATCCTCTGTTAACCCACTGTCTATGACAGGTGGGTCCCCCGTGTCAGTTTGACCAGTCAACCCGGACTGTTGACCGCTGACGTCACTCATACGTCATGCTGACGTCATATCCCTTTTTCTGTTAATTAAATAATTCCAGAAATTCAAATAAACTTTGAAAATTCATATCTTTTAAACCGTAACTCGGATGAAAATGTTTTCTATATGAAAGTTGCTCAGCACGACGAGACGAATCCGAATACGCAGTCCGTTCGTCCACCACACCTCCCTAACCTATCAAACTAGCAACTTTCCCCCTCCGGTCCGTCTGTCCGAAAACGTGAAACATCGGGAATACCTCCCGGATGTTCCCCCCCTTCACCGGTACCACCTACTGTCGCGTTAGGACACCCCTAGCACCGCTCACTGTCATGTCACGCATCGTCATGCTTATGTTTGCATTGTATTTACTGTTTCTTCCCCCTCTTCTCTCCGGTAGACTACGAGAACGACACTGCTGCTGCCCAGTTCGACTACGGAGTCGACGACCCCTCCTACTTGCCAGAGCAACCAGGCAAGCCCCCCCTTGATCACCAGATATCGCCTACTCTCCTCTATACTGCTTGCATTAGAGTAGTGTAGCATGTTACTGCTTTTCGATATCCTATTCTGATGCATAGCCTATCCTTGCTACTACTGTTGATACCTTTACCTGCAATCCTACATGCTTAGTATAGGATGCTAGATTTCCATCAGTGGCCCTACATTCTTGTCCGTCTGCCGTGCTACACTATCGGGCCGTGATCACCTGGGCGGTGATCGCGGGTATATACTTATATACTATATACATGACACATGTGATGACTAAAGTCGGGTCGGCTCGTAGGAGTACCCGCAAGTGGATCTTTGTGGCGGAGCGACAGGGCAGGTTGAGACCGCCTAGGTAAGAGGTGGGCCTGGCCCTGGTCGGCGTTCGCGGATACTTAACACGCTTAACGAGATCTTCGTATTTGATCTGAGTCTGGCCATTTGGTCTATACGCACTAGCCATCTACGCGGGAGTAGTTATGGGTATCCCGGCGTCGTGGTATCAGCCGAAGCCTTCGTGACGTCAGCGACTGTGTGGCGCGCGCCGTGTTGGACCGCTTTGACGTAACCGCCGTGATCGTGTGGGTTGCTAGGTCTGCTCGCGGCCGCGTTCGCAACGTGCAGGTGTGCATAGGGCGATGGGCCCAGACCCCTGCGCGCTTAGGATTAGACCGGCGTGCTGACCGCTCTGTTGTGCTTAGGTGGGGCTGCGACGCGTTGATCTTACGAGGCCGGGCATGACCCAGAAAAGTGTGTCCGGCCAATTGGGATCGAACGTGTTGGGTTATGTGGTGCACCCCTGCAGGGAAGTTTATCTATTCGAATAGCCGTGTCCCTCGGTAAAAGGACGACCCGGAGTTGTACCTTGAGCTTATGACAACTAGAACTGGATACTGAATAAAATACACCCTTCCAAGTGCCAGATACAACCCGGTGATCTCTCTCTAACAGGGCGACGAGGAGGGGATTGCCGGGTAGGATTATGCTATGCGATGCTACTTGGAGGACTTCACTCTATTCTCTTCTATATGCTGCAAGATGGAGATGACCAGAAGCGTAGTCTTCGACAGGACTAGCTATCCCCCTTTTAATTCTGGCATTCTGCAGTTCAGTCCACTGATATGCCCCTTTACACATATACCCATGCATATGTAGTGTAGCTCCTTGCTTGCGAGTACTTTGGATGAGTACTCACGGTTGCTTCTCTCCCTCTTTTTTCCCCTTTCCTTTCTATCTGGTTGTCGCAACCAGATGTTGGAGTCCAGGAGCCAGACGCCACCGTCGACAACGACTCCCACGGCATTGGAGGTGCCTACTACTACGTGCAGGCCGCTGACGACGACCAGGAGTAGTTAGGAGGTCCCAGGCAGGAGGCCTTGCCTCTTCGATCGTTGCTACTTTTGTGCTAGCCTTCTTAAGGCAAAACTTGTTTAACTTATGTCTGTACTCAGATATTGTTGCTTCCGCTGACTCGTCTATGATCGAGCACTTGTATTCGAGCCCTCGAGGCCCCTGGCTTGTATTATGATGCTTGTATGACTTATTTATGTTTTAGAGTTGTGTTGTGATATCTTCCCGTGAGTCCCTGATCTTGGTCGTACACATTTGCGTGCATGATTAGTGTACGGTCAAATCGGGGGCGTCACAGCCATGCTTTACGGCTTAGAACCGGGACTTCAAAAACATTTTGAATGCCACGGAGCATATAAGATGTTCCAAGAGCTGAAATTGGTATTTCAGACTGATGCCAGAGTCAAGAGGTATGAGACCTCTGACAAGTACTTTGCCTACAAGATGGAGGAGAATAGCTCAACCAGTGAGCATGTGCTCAGATTGTCTAAGTACTACAATCGCTTGAATCAAGTGGGAGTTAATCTTCCAGATAAAATAGTGATTGACAGAGTTCTGTAGTCACTATCACCAAGTTACTGGAACTTCGTGATGAACTATAATATGCAAGGGATGACGAAAATGATTCCCGAGCTCTTCGTGATGCTGAAATCGACGAAGGTAGAAATCAAGAAAAGCATCAAATGTTGATGGTTGTCAAGACCACTAGTTTCAAGTAAAAGGGCAAGGGAAAGAAAGGGAACTTCAGGAAGAATGGCAATCAAGTTGCCACTCCCATGAAGAAGCCCAAAGCTAGACCCAAGCCTGAAACTGAGTGCTTCTACTTTAAAGGAAATGGTCACTGGAAGCGGAACTGCCCTAAATACTTGGCGGATAAGAAGGATGGCAAAGTGAACAAAAGTATATATGATATCCATGTTAATTGATGTGTACTTTACTAGTGTTCATAGTAGCCCCTGGGTATTTGATACTGGTTTAGTTGCTATGATTAGTAACTCAAAACAGGAGTTACAAAATGAAAAAAGACTAGTTGAGGGCAAGGTGACGATGTGTGTTGGAAGTGATTTCAAGGTTGACAAGATCACCATCGCACACTCCCTTTACTTTCGGGATTAGTGTTGAACCTAAAATAAATCTTATTTGGTGTTTGCGTTAAGCATCATATGATTGGATCATGGTTATTGCAATACTGTTATTCAGTTAAAGTCAAAGAATAATTGTTATTGTTTACATGAATAAAACCTTCTGTGGTCGTACACCCAAGGTGAATGGTTTATTGAATCTCGATCGTAGTGATACACATATTCATAATATTGATGCCAAAAGATGCAAAGTTGATAATGATAGTGCAACATATTTGTGGCACTGCCATTTAGGTCACATTGGTGTAAAGCGCAAGAAGAAACTCCATGCTGATGGGCTTTTGGAATCACTTGATTATGAGTCACTTGATGCTTGCGAACCATGCCTCATGGGCAAGATGACTAAGACTCCGTTCTCTGGAACAATGGAGCGAGCAACTGACTTATTGGAAATAATACATACTGATGTATGCGATCCGATGAGTGTTGAAGCTCGTGGCGGGTATCATTATTTTCTGACCTTCACAGATGATTTGAGCAGATATGGGTATATCTACTGAATGAAACATAAGTCTAAAACATTTGAAAAGTTCAAAGAATTTCAAAGTGAAGTAGAAAATCATCGTAACAAGAAAATAAAGTTTCTACGATCTGATCGTGGAAGTGAATATTTGAGTTACGAGTTTGGTCTTCATTTGAAACAATGTGGAATAGTTTTGCAACTCACGCCACCTGGTACACCACAGTGTAATGGTGTGTCCAAACATCGTGACCGTAGTTTATTAGATATGGTGCGGTCTATGATGTCTCTTACCGATTTACCACTACTGTTTTGGGGTTATGCATTAGAGACAGCTGCATTAACGTTAAATAGGGCACCATCTAATCCGTTGAGACGACACCGTATGAACTGTGGTTTGGCAAGAAACCTAAGCTGTCGTTTCTTAAAGTTTGGGGCTGCAATGCTTATGTGAAAAAGCTTCAACCTGATAAGCTCGAACCCAAATCGGAGAAATGCATCTTCATAGGATACCTAAAGGAGACTGTTGGGCACACCTTCTATCACAGATCCAAAGGCAAGATATTCGTTGCTAAGAATGGATCCTTTCTAGAGAAGGAGTTTCTCTCGAAAGAAGTGAGTGGGAGGAATGTGAAACTTGATGAGGTAATTGTACCTTCTACCAAATTGGAAAGTAGTTCATCATAGAAATCAGTTCCAGTGATTCCTACACCAATTAGTGAGGAAGCTAATGATGATGATCATGAAACTTCAGATCAAGTTACTATCGAACCTCGTAGGTCAACCAGAGTACGGTCCGCACCAGAGTGGTACGGTAATCCTGTTCTGGAAGTCATGTTACTAGACAAGGACGAACCTACGAACTATGAGGAAGCGATGATGAGCCTAGTTTCCGCGAAATGGCTTGAGGCCATGAAATTTGAGATGGGATCCATGTATAAGAACAAAGTATGGACTTTGATTGACTTGCCCGATGATCGGCGAGCCATTGAGAATAAATGGATCTTCAAGAGGAAGACGGACGTTGATAGTAGTGTTACTATCTACAAAGCTCGAATTGTCGCAAAAAGTTTTCGACAAGTTCAAGGTGTTGACTACGATAAGATTTTCTCACTCGTAGCGATGCTTAAGTCTGTCCGAATCATGTTCGCAATTGCCACATTTTATGAAATCTGGCAAATGGATGTCAAAACTACATTGCTTAATGGATTTCTTAAAAGAAGAGTTGTATATGATGCAACAAGAAGGTTTTGCCAATCCTAAAGGTGCTAGCAAAGTATGCAAGCTCCAGCGATCTATCTATGGACTGGTGCAAGCATCTCAGAGTTGGATACATGCTTTGATAAGTTGATCAAAGCATATAGTTTTATACAGACTTGCATTGAAGCCTGTATTTACAAGAAAGTGATTGGGAGCACTACAGCCTTTCTGATAAGTATATGTGAATGACATATTGTTGATCGCAAATGATGTAGAATTTTCTGGAAAGCATAAAGGAGTGTTTGAAAGAAGTTTTTCAAAGAAAGATGTCGGTGAAGCTGCTTACATATTGGGCATCAAGATCTGTAAAGATAGATCAAGACCTTGACAAAGATTTTGAAGTAGTTCAAAATGGAACAGTCAAAGGAGTTCTTGCATGTATTGCAAGGTGTAAAGTTGAGTAAGAGTCAAAACACGACCACGGTAGAAAATAGAAAGAGAATGAAAGTCATTCCCTATGCCTCAGCCATAGGTTCTATAAAGTATGCTATGTTGTGTACCAAACCTATTGTGTACCATGACATGAGTTTGGCAAGGGGGTACGATATTGATCTAGGAGTGGATCACTTAACAGCGGTCAAAATTATCCTTAGAAGACTAAGGAGATATTTCATGGTTATGGAGGTGATAAAGAGTTCGTCGTAAAGAGTTACGTCGATGCAAGCTTTGACACCAATTTGGATGACTCCGTGTCTCGATCTAGATACATATTGAAAGTGGGAGCAATTAGCCAGAGTAGCTCCGTGCAGAGCATTGTAGACGTAGAAATTTGCAAAATACATACGGCTTTGAATATGGCAGACCCATTGACTAAACTTCTCTCATAAGCAAAACATGATCACACCTTAGTAAACCCATTGGGTGTTAGTCACATGGTGACGTGAACTAATCACATAAAGATGTGAACTATTGGTGTTAAATCACATGACGATGTGAACTAGATTATTGACTCCACTGCAAGTGGGAGAGTGAAGGAAATATGCCCTAGAGGCAATAATAAAGTTGTTATTTATATTTCCTTATATCATGATAAATGTTTATTATTCATGCTAGAATTGTATTAACCGAAAACTTAGTACATGTGTGAATACATAGACAAAACAGAATGTCCCTAGTATGCCTCTACTTGACTAGCTAGTCAATCAAAGATGGTTAAGTTTCCTGACCATAGACATGTGTTGTCATTTGATCAACGGGATCACATCATTAGAGAATGATGTGATGGACAAAGACCCATCTGTTAGCTTAGCATAATGATCATTTAGTTTTATTGCTATTGCTTTCATCATCACTTATACATGTTCCTCTGACTATGAGATTATGCAACTCCCGAATACCGGAGGAACACCTTGTGTGCTATCAAACGTCACAACGTAACTGGGTGATTATAAAGATGCTCTACAGGTGTCTCCGAAGGTGTTTGTTGGGTTGGCATAGATCAAGATTAGGATTTGTCACTCCGTGTATCGGAGAGGTATCTCTGGGCCCTCTCGGTAATGCACATCACTATAAGCCTTGCAAGCAATGTGACTAATGAGTTAGTTGCAGGATGATGCATTACGTAACAACTAAAGAGACTTGCCGGTAACGAGATTGAACTCGGTATGATGATACCGACGATCAAATCTCGGGCAAGTAACATACCATGACAAAGGGAACAACTTATGTTATGCGGTTTGACCAATAAAGATCTTCGTAGAATATGTAGGAGCCAATATGAGCATCCAGGTTCCGCTATTGGTTATTGACCGGAGATGAGTCTCGGTCATGTCTACATAGTTCTCGAACCCGTAGGGTCCGCACGCTTAACGTTCGATGACGATCGGTATTATTATGTTTTGATGTGCCGAAGGAAGTTCGGAGTCCCGGACGAGATCACGGACATGACGAGGTGTCTCAAAATGGTTAAGACATAAAGATTGATATATTGGATGACTATATCCGGACACCGGAATGGTTCCGAGGTGTATAGGGTACTTACCGGAGTACCGGGGGGTTACCGGAATCCCCGGTGGGTTAATGGGCCTACATGGGCTTTAGTGGAAGAGAGGAGGAGGCACCCAAGTGGAGGGGCGCGCCCCCCAAGCCCAATCCGAATTGGGAGGGGGGCCGGCCCCCCCTTTCCTTCTCTCCCTCTTCCCTTTCCTTCCCCTCCTAGTTGGACTAGGAAAGGGGGAACCTACTCCTAGTAGGTGTAGGATTCCCCCCTTGGGGCGCACCACATGAGGCTAGTCGGCCGCCTCCTCCACTCTTTTATATACGGGGGAGGGGGCACCCCATAGACACACAAGTTGATTTCTTAGCCGTGTGGGGTGCCCCCCTCCACAGATTTCCACCTCGGTTATATTGTCGTAGTGCTTAGGCGAAGCCCTGCGTCGGTAACTTCATCATCACCGTCAACACGCCGCCGTGCTGACGAAACTCTCCATCGGCCTCAGCTGGATCTAGAAGTTCGAGGGATGTCACCGAGCTGAACGTGTGCAGATCGCGGAGGTGCCGTGCGTTCGGTACTTGATCGGTTGGATCGCGAAGACGTTCGACTACATCAACCGTGTTACTAAACGCTTCCGCTTTCGGTCTACTAGGGTACGTGGACACACTCTCCCCACTCGTTGCTATGCTTTTCCTAGATAGATCTTGCATGATCGTAGGATTTTTTTTGAAATACTACGTTCCCAAACAATAGTGCCAAGTGCCAGTTGCTGTTTTCTGCATGTTTTTTACATCGCAGGAAATCAATACCAAACGGAGTCCAAAAATGCAAGGAAACTTCACGGAGATTTTTTATGGACGAGAAGACACCCAATGGGCCAAGGCAGCGCCTGGGGGTGCTCCGAGGGGAGCACAACCCACCAGGGTGCGCTAGAGGCCCTGGCGCGCCCTGGTGGGTTGTGCCCACCTCGGGTGCCCCCAGACCGCCTCTTTGATCTATAAATACCCCAATATTCCAGAAACCCTAGGGGAGTCGATGAAAATCAATTCCAGCCGCTGCAGAGTCCATAACCACCTGATCCAATCTAGACACCATCACGGAGGGGTTCACCACTTCCATTGGTGCCTCTCCGATGATGCGTGAGTAGTTCTTTGTAGACCTTCGGGTCCGTAGTTAGTAGCTAGATGGCTTCCTCTCTCTCGTTTGATTCTCAATACAATGGTCTCTTGGAGATCCATATGATGTAACTCTTTTTGCGGTGAGTTTGTTGGGATCGGATGAACTTTGAGTTTATGATCAGATCTATCTTTTTATATCCATGAAAGTTATTTGAGTTTCTTTGATCTCTTATATGCATGATTGCTTATAGCCTTGTATTTCTTCTCCGATATTTGGGTTTTGTTTGGCCAACTTGATCTATTTATCTTGCATTGGGAAGAGGTGCTTTCTAGTGGGTTCGATCTTACGGTGTTTGATCCCAGTGACAGAAGGGGAACCGACACGTATGTATCGTTGCTAGTAAGGATAAAACGATGGGTCTATCTCTACATAGATAGATCTTGTCTACATCATGTCATCCTTCTTATTGCATTACTCCGTTTCCCCATGAACTTATTACACTAGATGCATGCTGTATACCGGTTGATGTGTGGAGTAATAGTAGTAGATGCAAGCAGGAGTCGGTCTACTAATCTTGGACGTGATGCCTATGTAATGATCATTTCCTAGATATCGTCATGATTATTTGAAGTTCTATCAATTGCCCAACAGTAATTTTTTACCCACCATTTGCTATTTTTCTCGAGAGAAGCCACTAGTGAAATCTACGGCCCCCGGGTCTCTTTCTCATATTACTTGCCTTTGCAATCTATTTTCCTTTGATTTTATTTTCAGATCTATTAAACCAAAAATACAAAAATACCTTTCTGCGTTTTATTCTTATTTATTTTATTTGGCGTTTGATCTATCAATCTACTACAATTTATTTCACGTCCGTTTGCCTATCTTGAGGCGCCGCTACCCGAAAGGGATTGACAACCCCTTTTACGCGTCGGGTTGCGTGTATTTGTTATTTGTGTGCAGGGGTTGTTTACGTTGTGTTGCTTGGTTCTCCTACTGGTTCGATAACCTTGGTCTCATCACTGAGGGAAATACCTACTGCCGCTGTGTTGCACCATCCCTTCCTCTTTGGGGAAATACCGACGTAGCTTCAAGCCGCATCAGCTAGCATCCTTAAGAACACAATGGGTCGGCATAGAGGAAAACTATAACACTTTTGGTGTTCATCACCAAGGCTTGGGGATTCGACCCCTGCGGCCATTATTCACATACCTCGAATATCCGACTATAAATGTCTACACTTGGCATGACAAACCTGCAAAAAGGAACCCATCGAGGAACTATTTCCTTCAGAAGATGTTTCTTACATTACATAGTAATATAACATAACTCTCCGCATGCGTTTTTGTCTGTTCGTACCTAAAGGCCGGATTGTCTGGTTACCAGAAGTGATTTCCTGCTTACATCAGGTCACATAGTACGGAACACTCCCCGACCCCTGGTTAGGGCGGTCAAATCCGATGGCCGGTTATGACAACGTCTTTTTTGCGGACCGAGCATGTTTGATGTAAAGTATATAGATACATAGAATCAAACACGGCACTCTTTGTCCACATTGTCAATTATGCTATCCAAGGCGCAATCCTGCTAGGAGAACTAAGCTGCAGGCATCACTTGTTCATAAACCAAGTGAAGAGGTATTTCCTGTCCGTCTGGCCCTACTGGTCCAACACAAGCCACATGCTCCGGCTCAAATTTCCTAAATCGGGTCTTCACCATGGCCCATGCTTCTCGCTCCCCTTCTTGGCAAGCTGGTATTTTCCATACTTCCAGATGTCACCGAGCTCCCTTAAAGTGCTTCGCTAGTTCAGCCATATCGTCCGGTGCCGCTTCGATCGGCCATAGCGCCTTGGCCATACTTTTCATAGCTTTTCGAGCTCTCTCATGAATCATAGACAGATCTTTTAAAAGACCTCCGCCAAAGGAATTGGCCTCTCCTCTGGGCCGACCAGTCAGGAGACCTAGCCTCAAGCATGGCACATTTGTTATAATCAAGCATCACGGACGACCATTTACACCCAATGCTTAAGTGCCACTTACTGAACATGCCACTTTTCAATCTCTGGTTATCTCCGAGAGCTTGCGCCAGCTGAGATTTTAAGCTCTCCAGTTCCTCGGCATGTTGCTGGTTCTCTGCCTTCAGCTTGTTGTTTTCCTCATGACTTCATTTTAAAACCCGCACACCGGATTGATGCTGTGATTCAGCATACCATTGGGATTATTTGGCGGCATCCAGGTCCTTTTGAAGTTGACCTATAGATTCGACTGCTATAAATAAGGCTGGTGTTAGACAGGGTGATTTAGCATCATTAATACATGTCCATAGCTTTAACTCGCCATGGGCCTCGCTGGTGAACTTTTTCACCGCTTCCAATTCGGCACTCGCATCAGCCAATTGTGTTCAGCTTGCCTCAAGATCCTCGGACAACTTTTTTTCTGGTCCTTTAAGACCTGCAGCAAGCGATACATGATTCTCAAACCCTTAACTCGGCCATCCCGCCCGATTCAAGGCTCGGGGATAATGGGTTAGTATTTACAAATTGGCTGTTGGAAACCATTCCTTACCTTCGTATTGGTGGAAAGAAGATTGGCAATTCCCTCGAGACCTGTTCGGGCCACTCGGAGATATGCGCCGACCAAATTGAAAGCGTTAAATTCTTGGTCAGTAAAGACTGCCTGGCGCAGGGATTGCTTTCGTCGCCCGTGATTCATCACACTTTCAACTTCCGAATTGGTAACTGAAACATCCTCCAGATCTTCCACAGGATGATGTGTTGTGGGATCTCCCACATTAACCTTCGCTCGCGCCGAGGGTCTTCGGCCACTCCCTGACACTTCCTTAATGCCTTCGGATGGTGGGGGCTGTTCCTTCTTCCTGTTAACCAGGATTGAATTTCAGCGGAGCCCTTCATAGATAAGGCAGCGGATGAACTGATCGCAATTCTAGAGCATATTAACTTTTTCCCGAAGAAGCGATTGGCATGGCCGCTTTCCGTTTGAAGGCTCCTTTGTTGACTCAAATCGGCGCCTCCTCTGTTGGTGCTCAGCATGAGGTTCGGTGGCCCTTGGGAGTAGAAGTTAGTGTAGCCGGGTAGCTCAAGGCGAGCACTTTGTTGGAAAAGAGGCCTTCTCGCTACTTACTATGGAGGAGGGGAGGAGCCCAGGGTGATCGGCTATGATGGCCAGCTTAGAACCATCGAGGTTTTTCTGAAAGAAAACCCGGTCCTTAAAGTCAATCGATATATCTGGGTCCTCGTGAAAGCCCAGGTCATCTTCACGAAAATGATCCTCTGGTTGAGGGGCGGGGCCGCTGATGCCTTCAATTTGGCTTCTCTAGCTCTGTTCAGAAAAATGGTTGAACCAATCAATATTCGGGTGCAATGTCCACGCTATGACACAAGTTTAAAATTTACACATTCAATAGGGTTGTAGCCCGAGTAGCCTTTCCAGTTTCTCGGGCGGGCGAAATCTTCTTCCTTGCCCTTGAATAGATCCATCAATATGGCGGCCATTGCTGCTGGATTGGCTGGCCCATGTTGCTTGTAGTGGGATGCATCACTTGTCCTGTTATATCTCCACAGGGGTGCGTCCTTTGTTGGAGGGGTTGCACGCATCGTTCAATCGCTACGGCCATTACATCAACCGTCGTCAATCCTCCATGGGCCTGCACCCTTGCCTTCGCAGCTAGGCACTATACCTCAGCAGACTCTTCTTGGGAGGGCCTTTGGGCCGCCAGTTAAGTCGTTTCTTAAGTGGGGCGTCCGAATATACAGGCAGACCCCTCCGAACTGGTTCAAACAGAGGGACATCTTTGATATAAAACCACTTCAAAGACCATTCTTCAGGGTCTTTCTTTGGAGTCCCAATGGGATATCCGGTACCGACTATGCGACACACCTCGGCTCCGCCTACTTCAAAGATTGACCCTCCATGGGTGCGAGGGATAAGGAAGAAAAACTTCCTCCATAGTTCAAAATGGGCCTCGCAGCCCAGAAACTTCTCGCAAGAAGCAACAAAGTCGGAAATGTGCAGAATTGATCCCGATGTGAGGTGGTGGAGTTGGATCCCATAAAACTCAAGCAGGCCCCTTAAAAATGGGTGAATGGGGAATCCTAGACCTCTTTGAAGGAGGGATACAAAACATACCCTCTCATCCTTATTTGGATTGGGAGATCTCTCTGCAAAAGCTTTGCCATTATCTGAAGTCAGCCCTACGTGAACGGGCACGAGATCTGCGGCTCGAAGGTACCCTTGCCGTGGGAGGTCGCATAGCTGAAGTCGCGACACAGAGTAGATGGGCCAGTCGCCCAGGAGATGGCCGTGAGGACGCGATGATGAGCCAGGGACATCGGCCATGAGGATTTTCTCTGGGCGGGGTGGGGTTCCTTTCTAAGGTATGGATGGACCACCTGATGCACTCTTGGCCTATTTAATAGACATGTTCCTTGTCCTAGGGGTGTTCTTGTAAAAATACACAAGACTGCTCGTCTTCCGGCAGCTGCATAAAAATCAAGGATCGCCTTTGACAAAGTCAATAGTAAAGGGCCCGGCGTGATTTGGTGGGTCGAGGAGTCATCGGAAAATGAATTGTTGAAGTTAGCCGAACAGGGTAAAGATGACGAACTCGCCTCGCAAGCCGAAGATTTTGGGGATCATAGGACGACCAACGGTTGTGTACTCCAGCATTGAAGGCTAGTTCAGGGGCTACTGAGGGAGTCCTAGATTAGTGGGTCGTCGGGATGCCAGAGTGTCTACTTGGGCCGAATTGGTGGGCCGCATTATATCCGGATCAAAGACCCTTTGTGCCTTGGTGTGCACCAAGTCAGGTTGGAAGATCTAAAGTTTCCTTGATGTAACCAACTATCTGTAAACCGTAGCACCCCTGGTGTCTATATAAACCAGGGGCTTGGTCCGTAGAGGCTAAAAGAACAATCGCCATCCTACTAGTTAGGGTTTAGTTCCTCTAATCTCATGGTAGATCTACTCCGTAACCCCCTTATACACAAGCAATTTAATCAAGTAGGACGTAGGGTTTTACCTCTTAGAGAGGGCCCGAACCTGGGTAAACATCATGTCCTACATCTATTGTTCCCCATCGATCCAAGGTCCACAGTTTCGGACCCCCTACCCGAGATCCGCTGATTTTGACACCGACAACGGGTACCCTCCAGGACATCCCGACTATCCAAAGACTGTCAGGAACTTAGGTCCACCTCTACCAGGCTGGTACCGCCTGTCCCTTTAGTCCTGTAGTAATACTAACTCTCGCGGGGACCCCCACGGTCAACCCGACTTCACATATCTCGCGGGTACCCCTCGGGGCCGACCCGACTTTAACATGGTCCTGGGGTAAAGCCAAGGTAACCGTGTGTCCATAGCATCAAGGGGGAAATCCGAGGAATCACCCTCGATGGATTTCTTCTCGATGTAACCGTCAAGGTGAACTTAGGAGGAATCACCCTCGAGGTTCACACTTGAGGTGTTGCACGACAGAGACGTCATCGGGAGTGGTGGAGGAGGAATCACCCTCGATATACCACAACCGAATAGGTACACTACATAGTTATCATCAGGAGTGCGTTATGAGGTATCACCCTCGGCACTCGATAGTAGCCCAGCAGAGTCGTACAACTAGGGGTGAGGTGATGTGTCGGGCTCTAGACGTCGATCATGTTGATCGAGTCATCAGTCATCAAGCCGAGGCAACTGGGACAAGGTGAGGGGTCACTGATGGATCACTAACCAACCTATACTAAGCAGTTTAGTATAAGCAGGTAAGGTACGAGAGCAGGTTACACAAGCAGGTTGTGCATCAGAATAGGAGCAATCAAGTGCAGTAGCAAAATCTAATGCAAGCATGAGAGAGAATGGAATGGGCGATATCAAAATGATCAAGGGGGGTTTGCTTGCCTGGAAGTTCTACTGAAAATGAAGAAGGGTCGTCAATTACGTAGTCGATCATAGGGGCAGCATCGATCTCGGGGTCTACCGGAGAGAAGATGGGGAAGAAACAGTAAATACAAAGCACACAGATGCATGACATGACAATAAGCAGTACTAAGGGTGACCTAACACGGTTCTACACATTGCAGGCGAAGAGGGAAAACATCCGAAGGGGTTTTCCCGGCGTTTGGCATTTTCCGGACAGAAGAAAAGAGGGGGACGATTCCATGTTCAGCGTGCTAGGGGCATGTGACAGATGAACAGATGGCATATTTGGAATCGTCATATTTTTCTAAGCAACATTCATATATAACTTATTTTCATTGGAGTTACATATTATTTTATATTAATTTTAGAAGTTTTATTGACTTTCCGCAATTAGTTTTAATTCCTTATTTCGAATTAAAGCAGCAAATACTTTTTGCACCCAACACTGGGCTAGCCACTGAGACTGACAGGTGGGCCACTCCTACTTCTTGAGCTTGCGTTGATTTTTCGCTTGAAGAGGAAAGGGTGATGCAGCAAAGTAGAGATAAGTATTTCCCTCAGTTAAGGACCAAGGTATCAATCCAGTAGGAGGCACAAGCAAGTCTCCAATCTATGCACCTGCACAAACTAACAAGCACTTGCACACAATGCAAAAAAGGGGTTGTCAATCCCTTCACGGTCACGAGCAAGAGTGAGATCTAATAGAGATAGGTATAAAAGATAAATAAAAGAGGAACTAAAGTAAATAAATAAATTGTAGCAAGGTATTTTTGTGTTTTTTGGTTTATAGATCTGAAAGTATATGATGGAAAATAGACCCCGGGGCCATAGATTCCACTAGAGGTTTCGCTCTTGCAAGAAAACGTACGGTGGGTAAACAAATTACTGTCGAGCAATTGATAGAAAAGCGCATAGTTATGACAATATCTAAGGCAATGATCATGAATATAGGCATCACGTCCGTGACAAGTAGATCAAAACGATTCTGCATCTACTACTATTACTCCACACATCGACCGCTATCCAGCATGCATCTAGAGTATTAAGTTCATAAGAACAGAGTAACGCCTTAATTAAGATGACATGATGTAGAGGGATATACTAAGCAATATGATGAAAACCTGTCGGGGAAAATATGCAGGGGTATACATTTTCCCCTGACTCATGCATGGACAAGCCAGAGTGCTAAAGAACCAAGAGATTTGAAGATCCAACATGCAGCCCAGAGGGACCAAGATCAAGCCTGAGGAGCAAGATATCGGCAAGAGTAGGGCCTCCCTTGCAGGGCAGGCGGGCCCAACAAGGGGCGACGCCACCACCAGAAGCAAGCAACCGAGGCTCGCGGGGGCAGAACCACCGCACCAACCACTCAAGCACGACTCACGTCGTCAATCAGTGCGACGTCAAGCCGCAAGATGGTTAAGTGGCAGCCGTTCGCCACATGGCAGCCATTTCCTACACAAGAAACCCGCAGATCACACCTGTCCTGCGACGTGTCAAGGGAACAGGTGCGGAGCTGGCAAGATAGCCCGGCAGGCCTTGCCGGGTGAGATGTGACACTAAGCGGCGCATTTAATGCGCCCTGTCAGCCCGCAAAGTTAGGTATGATTGCACTGTTCTCTATCATATCAGTGGATAATGACCACTTTGCCACTGTGGTGACCCCTTAATCTATAAAAGGAGGCCCATGGCACTCGTAGGAGGGGTTAGAGGGTTGGAAAGTTGATGAACCCAAGCCACCATACGAGCGTAGTCGCTGTGGCCCCTAGGCAAACCATGCCGGGCAAGTGTACTACATGTCTCCACACTCATTCCACCATCAATCCACCAAAGCAGGAGTAGGGTCTTATGCCTCGTGGCGGCCCGGACCTGGGTAAATTGTTTGTGTGCTCTCTGCCGTGCCGCCGTATGCAGATCTGCTCTTGGTGCAACGCGACGTCTCCCCGCCGAACTAGCAAGGGGCCGCCCGGTCCCATAGGTGGCCGCGGATATCTCGCGACATCTTTGGCGTGCCAGGTAGGGGGATCGCTTGTGCGAACCTGAAAGCATGCATAGCGCGTCATCTTCATGACCATCCTCATCTTCGATGGCGCCATCGACCATGGTGCCTGCGGACGTGCAGAAGCGGAGCGGAGGAAGATCCACTCTCGTGCCGTGTTGTCGCTCTCCAAGATTTGCCATAGCAACGGTCACGACCAAGACCATGGTTGGTGACGCTGGATTTACCCCGGTGGTTCGTATGGCGTCATCGCCATCCGAACGCTGTCCGGACGAAGGGGCACAAGGCATGCGGGCGCGAGCTACCTCCTTCCTATCCCTCCAACTCATGAGCAGTCGAGTTGCTTTAGCCCCGATATCATCGATGTCAACGATTACCATGCGACGCTCGGTCCAGCATTTTCCCCACCGTTTGTAATCCTGAGAAGAATGCTGGTATGAGTCCATCGGTCGATGCCCCGGCAAGCACACTTCGGCGAGGCTGCCCGCACTGGCACAACCTATGCGACAGCAGCCGCTGCATTGACTCGAGGGGAGGGGAAGCAAAAAGGAAGGAGCCCAGAGAAGCCCGACACCATGCCCCTATGCCCGCCAGCTACAAGAAATGCATGCCGACCCTTGCCGGGAGCAAGGGAATCACCCGATTGCCTTCTACTTCTTAAGGCACCGCGGACGCATCGAACGCGCGCGGCCCGGCAGACGAAAAAGAAGCTCAACACGAAAGCTAAGTCCACGTTATCACTTTTTGTTGATGCGTTTCAGATTTCTGCAGTCGTTTATCCCTTAACTCCAGTGAGTGTCCGTATCATGAAAGCCCTCATGCGATGGAACCTTGGCTAGTTTCTTTGATCGCACCACCGTCCTGTCCAGAGCCATGCTCGCAGTTCGAGAGGATGCATCGAGAGCTACCTAGGAAAAACCTGCTGAGACGCATCCACGCCAAGATGACTGTTAAGGGCCGGCCCCTTACGACAATCGCGGCAATATGGTATCGGCAGGCATCTAGAGCATACATAGGAAATGATCATATGAACACGAGCATATAGAGTTAAAAGGGATAAACACGCATTTAAAGATCCAGCTAGAAATATCAGCCTCGCACAAGCACTAGAGATAAAACGACTAAACACAAAATATGCGTCATATTTCATTACATGACCAGAAGGAATAACTTAAAAACGGAGAACCCTGTTGGCGCAGGGAGCGGCCTTCTTCTCAGCGGCAGCAACGTCAGCACCCACTGGCGGCTTCCTGAAGCCATCGTCAAGATCGAGCTCTGGCTGGCGACAGGCGATGTTGCTCAAGACCATGAAGAGGGCGTTGCGAACTAGCCTCCGCGACTCGGTCGCGAAACGCTCGACCCTCCCCTCTACATGCACCTTCAACTTGTCGATCGACTAGTCGAAGAAGATCCCCAACTTGACACTCGGGACCTCATGCTCGCTGGCTGAGTAGACTGGCCCGTCCATGCCCATCGCCGCAGCTTGGGCTCCAAGACGTCTGCAACATCAATCAAGCTCTTGATCCAGAGGTTGCTCATGTCGACCCGATTCTTCAGCCCGTCCTCTGCGTCTTGCCGGAGACACTTGGCGTTTTCCAAATCCTTAGATAGCAGCTGCTGCCGGGATTCAAGGGACTCTGCCGACAGCTCCTGCGAGCCGATCCTTGCCTTCATATCAGAAATGTTTCTGTTGGCAGTCTCAAGGCTTTGGGTCTTGGAGGAGAGCTGCGACTGCACATCAGCCAGGTGAAGCTCTGCTTGCCGTGCCTATTCTTTGAGTGCCTCCACCTCCTTAGCACTCCCGGCAAGGTCTTCATTCAGTTTGTCCACCTGCCGGTCAAGCTCAGCCTTAGCAGAGGATGCAGCATCCAGATCTTCAACAACCTTCTTCAGCTGGGCAGCATGATCAGTAGCAAGGGTGTCCAGAGCAGCACCATGCTCGTCCTTCAGTTCTTTAGTGCGTTGCTGCACCAAGGTCTCCAAACTCTCATCCCTGGCACGGAGGGTGGCTTCAAGATTCTCCTCCCGAAGGGAGATCTCTTGCTCCTTGGCATCCAAAGATGCTTTGTGATCCGCCAGGCGCCCCTCCCGAGCCACGACATCTTCCCTCATCATCTGAAGGATCTCTTGCTGCTTCATGAGTGCCTTGAACTGCTTGTCATGCCATTCACGCAACTCCAGGCATTTGTACTTCAGCTTCTGATCCACTTTGCCGGCGAATTCACGCTGCTCCTTGAGGTCTTGCCACTTCTGGTTGTGTCAGGCCTGCATTTCCTTCAATCCCACCGCCATGGACTCGATGAAAGACAAATCTATGGTGATGGCAGCTGAGTCGTCGACCTCCCCAGCTCCTAGACGCTGAAGCTCTTCATCAAGCTATGCGTCTGTCAAGGACGACCTGGGGGCTCCGATATCAGGCAACAATGGCACCATGGCCAGCGTGTTCGAGGAAGACGGCGGGGCATCAGCAGCGCCCTCGGGAGAAGGAAGTGGACCCATGGTTTGAAGAGGAACCTTTGCCTCGATAACCACTTCCTCCACCGGGGCGCTTTCCAGAGAATGTTCCATCACTGCCAAGGAACCTTGTGTTCTCCTGGCAGCGAGATCCCGCCCCTCAGTAGCCGCGACCTTCGCGGCTTCATCTGCGGCGGACCTTCCTATGTTCGCCACCACCTCTGACAAGTCTGGTTCTTCGGCCTAGGGTCTACAGATGGAAGGGGCCAGTGAACAAACGAAGGGATGGAAGTTTCGAAGCGAACAAATAAGCCAGTGGGGGCAACCAGAGTATGAAAGAGAAGAGGGGTTAAGCTAGATACCTGGAGAAGTCTGCCGGGCAGGGGTCTCTGTTTCCCCGGCAACGGTCGTTGCCGGGTCACGAGCTTCATCCTCTACCGGGGTAGACTCGGCAGCCTTCTACGCCGTCTCTGCCACAGAGGATTCCATGACGGCATCTTCGGCTTGAGCGGCAGGGGACACGTGCTCCTCCAGGAGTAGCTTGCCCTACGTGACCTCGCCCCCTCCTCCGCATGAAGGGGCGGAAAGGCTGTCTCCATCGTCTCCAGCGGGTGGGGTCAAGTCTCCGTTCCCAGGCCGAGGGCTAGGTTGGGGGCTCGACACGGGATCTTCTGCATCCTTACCCACCTAAGTCGAGCCCTCTACGCCCTCCAGCAACCCGAGATGCCGGAGCTTCTTCCGGGAATGATGGATGAGGGTCTCCATCTCCTCTTCCACTTCCCTGCTGGCAACAACAAGAACAAGAGGTTAGTCGGCAAAAGCATTCAAATCTGCTTAGGAAGATATCTACCACAAAGAGAAATCCTCCTTACTCTTCTGGAATGAGCATGGAGTTCAAGTTGAACTCCGTGGGAGGAGGGGACTCTCGTCTTCTCTTCAGAGACGAAAGGGTAGAGGTTCCCGGCAGCTTCGGCGCCTGCCGTGATATCAAGGGCTCCGGGGGAGATGAGCTCTGCAAGGAGCTCAAGCCAAAACGGGAGCTGGACTCCACCTCCATGGCCACCAACCATTTTGGCGGAAGGTGCTTCGGATTGAGCAAGGCGAGGAGATTGGCGACACGCCACCTCGGCCTTGGTAGACTTGGTGGAGATCTTCTTCACCTTCTTGGTGGGTGGTGCCGGGTTGGAGGTTGCCGCTCCTCGGGCGGCGGCGTGCCTATGGGTACGCTGGTCTGGGTCCAGTACGGGGGCTTGCGGTCTTGCCGCAAGCCATTCCTCTTCAGGGGCCGCTGCCGCGCTCCCATCCCTCTCCGCCTCCTCTCCCTCGTGGAGCTCCTTTGCTGCCGTGGCTAGAGCGTCTAGCCCCGCGAAGTTATCCCCGACAAGCTCTCCCCGGCAGTATCTTATGTGGCTTGCACCTTGCTGCTACCCTGGGAAGAGCTCCCATTCCCAGCCTTCCCTTTGCCTTTCCCGGCTTTCGCAGCCTTCTCCATTTCTGCGCGGCGGGCATCCTTGTCCTCCGCGACTCTCTTCAGAATATACACTACCTCCGCAGCAGAGGTGCGTTTGTACATCCCATCTTCAGCCCTGGTGGCCTTTTCCACCAAGGTGCTCGACCACTGGGGCTCTTCGTCAAGAGAAGGGAGCTACCAAGGGCCCAATACTCCCTCAGTGTTGCAATCTGGCATCCACTTCGGTATTTGATCCTGGGCAGAGATGATGTTCAGGGGAACAACGGTTGACGGGAGCTTGAACATCTCGAAGCGACCAAATAGCTGGTCGCGCAACCAAGCATGGCCATAAACTGACAAATTGTTGGCCAGCCCCGGCAGCAGCCTCATCCTATCAACAACGCCGCCGTATAGCCACGCAGGCCTGTCCCTTTCCTACAACGGTGAGATGTGGCGGAGGAGGAAGTCTGCCCCCACATGCTCGATGGTTAACCCGGCAGCCGCCAGGCGGATGATCCTATTGATTACCGGGCGCAACCTGTCCTCAAAAAGGCCCTTGGTGCTCCAATCCTTGCTGCGCTCGACGCACTCCTGTTGCGCTTCACAAAACTCGGGGGCTTCTTTGTCCTAGATCCAACACCAATCCCCTCTCCATTCATCCCATCTCTCGCGTTGGTATCCTAGGAGGTAATTCTTTGTTGACCGTGGTATCCAGCTGGTGATCCCAGAGCGGTTAACTCTGCTCTCCACCCGCGGGACGAAGTAATGTCGGAATAGATGCACATTGGGCTGCACCCCGACGAAATTCTCACACAAATGCGCGAAGATGACCATGGTCGCCATTGCATTTGGCGTGAAATCAAGGAGGTGAAATCCATAGGTGTTCATGATTGCCTCAAAGAACTCAAAAAAGGAGGGCGCAGACTGCAGATGAAATAAGCGGCAAAGAACCGATAAGAATCGGGGGGATTCACCTCACCCGCTTCGTAGACCACGAGCGCTCTATGCCCTTTCTCAACGGGCTGCCCCCACGGATACTCGTACTTCGCTTGAAGGACGGGGCCGCTCAAGTTGGACGGAACAAAGACAATGTCCTGGCACCGCTTCTTGTTCAGCTCCGCCGACCTTTTGTTCCCCTCGGCGGTAGTCTCCTTCACCTCGGTCATCGACTTCTTCTTGTCCGCGGGTCTCTTCCCCATTGCTGCGACAACGCAAGAAGGATTCGTTGGAGAAAGTGGCGGCGGAAGGAGAAGTGAGACGGGGAACTATCGCTTGCCATGAAGAGGAAGAAGATGGGAGCAGGGCGAGAGATAGATGAATCGTGCCGCTTCGATTTACCCTGCTCTTAAGAGGGGGGAAAGTGGGGCAGGGGCGCGACGCTTCAGAAATTTACCGTTTTACCTTAACTGCAACAGTCGAACGACCCCACGACACGCAGTAATTACGCGAAAGTGGACGTTGGATTGACTAGTCATTGTGGCAAACCGTCACCCACAGCCCTCTCCTGCCACGTGTCCGCACATTTTTTGGGGCCTAACCCGGCGTGCCACGCGACACGTGTGGCTTAGGCCCGGGGGCTTATTTCGGGGAAAAATATGCTGGGGTATACATTTTCCCCTGACTCGTGCACGGACAAGCCAGAGTGCTAAAGAACCAAGAGATTTGAAGAGCCAACATGCAGCGCAGAGGGACCAAGATCGAGCCCGAGGAGCAAGATATCGGCAAGAGAAGGGCCTCCCTTGCCGGGCAGGCGAGCCCGGCAAGGGGCGAGGCCACCACCAGAAGCAAGCAACCGAGGCTCCCCGGCAGAGCCTGCCGGGGCTCTTGGGGGCAGAACCACCCCACTAACCACTCAAGCACGACTCACGTCGTCAATCAATGCGGTGTCAAGCTGCAAGATGGTTAAGTGGCAGCCATTCACCACATGGCAGCCATTTCCTATAGAAGAAACCCGCAGATGACACCCATCCTGCTACGTGTCAAGGGAACAGGTGCGGAGCCGGCAAGATTGCCTGACAGGCCTTGCCGGGCGACCAGTGATGTGACACTAAGCGGCGCATTTAATGCGCCATGTCAGCCCGTAGAGTTATGTATGATAGCACTGTTCACTATCATATCAATGGATAATGACCACTTTGCTACTGTGGTGATCCCTTAATCTATAAAAGGAGGCCCATGGCACTCGTAGGAGGGGTTAGAGGGTTGGAAAGTTGATGAACCCAAGCCACCATACGAGTGTAGTCGCTGCGGCCCCTAGGAAAACCCTGCCTGGCAAGTTACTACGTGTCTCCACACTCATTCCACCATCAATCCACCAAAGCAAGAGTATTGTCTTACACCTCGTGGCGGCCCGAACCTGGGTAAATTGTTTGTGTGCTCTCTGCCGTGCTGCCGTACGCTGTTCTGCTCTTTGTGCAACGCGACGTCCCCCCGCCGAACCAGCAATGGGCCGCCCGGTCCCATAGGTGGCCGAGGATATCCCGTGACAAAACCCCATCTTTTTATCCTTGATGGCAAGAATACAATACGTGCCTCGCTACCCCTACTATGTCACTGGGTGAGGACACCACAAGATTGAACCCAAAACTAAGCACCTCTCCCATTGCAAGAAAAACCGATCTAGTTGGCCAAACCAAAATGATAATTCGAAGAGAAATACAAAGATATTTAATCATGCATAAAGAGTTTAGAGAGGACTCAAATAATATTCATAGATAATCTAGTCATAAATCCACAATCCATCGGATCTCGAGAAACACACCACAAAAGAATATTACATCAGATATAACTCCAAGAACATCGAGGAGAACATTGTATTGAAGATCAAAGACAGAGAAGAAGCCATCTAGCTACTAGCTCTGGACCCGTAGATCTATGGTAAACTACTCATGCTTCATCGGAAGGGTAACAAGGTTGATGTAGAGGCCCTCCGTGATCGAAGCCCCTTCCGGCGCGGTGCCGGAAAAAGGCCCTAAGATGGGATCTCACGGGAACTGAGGCTTGCGGCGATGGAAAAATATTTTGGTGGATGCTTCTGATGTTGGGGGAATATTTTGGAATTTATAGTGCAAATATTATGGTTGGAGGACTCCCAAGGGGTCCACAAGCCAGGGGCGCGCCCTGAGGGCTTGTGGACTTCTCGTGAGTCTTCTGACCCCCTCCCCAAGTCTTCTGGTCCAAGAAAAATCATAGCAAAAGTTTTATTCTGTTTGGACTCCGTTTGATATTCCTTTTCGGTAAAACTCAAAAACAAGGAAAAACCAGAAACTGGCACTGGGTTCTTGGTTAATAGGTTAGTCCAAAAAATCATATAAAATAGCATATAAAACATCCAAAACAGATAATATAATAGCATGGAACAATAAAAAATTATAGATACATTGGAGACGTATCAAGCATCCTGAAGCTTAATTCCTGCTCGTCCTCGAGTAGGTAAATGATAAACTAAATTTTTTGATGTGGAATTCTACCTAACATATTTATCCACGTAATCTTATTTATTGTGGCATTAATATTCAGATCCATAAGATTCAAAACAAAAGTTTAATATTGACATAAAAACAATAATACTTCAAGCATACTAATAAAGCAATCATGTCTTCTGAAAATAACATGGCAAAAGCAAGTTATCCCTACAAAATCATATAGTCTGGCTATGCTCCATCCTCATCACACAAAGTATTTTATCATGCACAACCCCGATGACAAGCCAAGCAATTCTTTCATACATTTGGTGTTCTCAAACTTTTTCAACTTTCACGCAATACATGAGCGTGAGCCTTGGATATAACACTATAGGTGGAATAGAATATGGTGGTTGTGGAGAAGACAAAAAGAAGGAGAAAGTCTCACATCAACTAGGCGTATTAACGGGCTATGGAGATGCCCATCAAGAGAAATCAATGCGAGTGAGTAGGGATTGCCATGCAACGGATGCACTAGAGCTATAAGTGTATGAACACTACTAGGGAAAAGCTTATAGACAGACGCTTACTAGTAGCGTGCTATATTGCCCCGCGCTGCTGCTACTTACTAGTAGCGTGCTATATTGACCCGCGCTGCTAGTAATATTTACTGGTAGCGCGTGGCAAAAAAAACACGCTACTAGTAAATATCTCTAACCGTACCCCACGAAGAGACTATAGTAGTAGCGCTGGTTCTAAAACCTGCGCTACTCCTATGTGGATAGCCGTAGCGTAGGTCAGGCGCCCGCGCTACTAGTATTCTCCCGCCCCACCTAACAGTCCCACTCCACTGTCCACCCGCCCCCGTTTATCTATTAAAAAATCACGAACCCCCGATCCAGATCCCGTCCACCGCTGGCCTCCTTCCACCTCCTCTCCTCTCCCAATCAACGATTGTGTGCGCCCCCTCCGACCGCTGCAGCCGGCCGGCCACAAATCCCTCTCTCCCGTCCGGCCAGATCGGCGAGACCCCCTCCCCCGCCGGTCGGCGATTGCCTGAGCGGATGTGATTTGGTGGTGACCTGCTGCCGTTTCGTCCGTGTTTACATCGATGCTGAACTGCTCCCGTCTCGCCGCCTCTTGCCAGCCGTTTCCGACTACCTCATGGCGTTGCTGGTGTGAGGTTCGGCAATGAAAGGGGGTGGCTGAGGCGGCATGCTGTGGTTCTGAGGGGAGCCGTCCCCACTGCCGCTCCCGTTGCTTGGTGTTCCTTTTTCGTAACTTTTAGGTTTGCCCTTCTTCTTTCCTCCTTTAATTTCTTGAGCGGGCTGTTGTCTGTCTGTCGGATTTCAGGTTCCGGCAAAACCCTCGAGGTTCGAACACTGGGTGCGCGTGAAGATCTCCCCCTACCTAATCACGCCCTCAGCCTCACCGCGATCTCAAAGCCTATCTCGACGAACCCACAACACAAGAGACACGAGATTTATACCGGTTCGGGCCACCGTTGTGGTGTAATACCCTACTCCAGTGTGGTGTGGTGGATTGCCTCTTGGGCTGAGGATGAACTGTACAAGGGGAAGAACAGCCTCCTCAGGAGAGGTCTTCTTGTGCTTGGTGAACTTGTGTGGGTGAGGATGGATCTAGTCCCAGATGAGCTATCCAGTTCGAGATGAGTTGTTTCCTAGTGTGGTGGCTAGTCCTATTTATAGAGGCCCTGGTCCTCGCCTGCGCTCGCCCCTTTAGCACCAAAGAGGAAACGAGGACACTGTGAGCGCTGGCGCCCGCCTGGCCTTGGTCGTCATGGCTGACGTCGTAGGAACCTCGCAAGGTTCCCTTGCCTTGATCTCTCCGCCCCTCGTGAGCCAGCCTGGTGAGGCCGCTCCCGAGGAGGTCTTGTGTCGCCCGCCTCGCGAGGCTTGGCCCCTCGCGAGATTCTTGAATGTTTGCTGGTGAAGATGGGCCATACAGGGCCGCTGGCGGAGCCACGCCGTGGGCCGCAGGAAGGCAAGTCTGGGGACCCCCATTCCCAGGACGCCGACAGTAGCCCCCGGGCCCAAGGCGTGCTCGGACTTGGCTTTGAGGTGAAGCCAAAGGGCAAGTGCGGAGCACCGCGGGCCCCAACATCCTATGGCCTTGGTCGACGCGTGGCGACTGATTGGACGTGGGCGTCTCCGCTTCCCGACGCTGCCTCGGCAACTGTCGGACTTGACGAGTCCCTACTGCATGCTGAGAAATATCATCATTACCTGTGATCATGGGGATCGCCAGTTGGCCTTCTCCTGCTATAAATGACGATGGGAGCGGAGCCCCCGTCGCTCATCTCTTCCAGTTCTTCCTGCCTCTTCTTCCTTCTCGCTCCATTGCTAGTGGCGACTCCCATGGCGCCCATTCGGAGGTTTTCAGCCGCAGAGAAAGGGAAAACCCCCCGCGACAAACCTGGATCGAGCCACCGCCGCGACATGGTCGTGAGGCCGGAGGTGACAAGGCCTTGGTACGAGCGACTTCCTCCCGGCTACCCGCTGCCTCTGTACGCCCAAGCGGAGGGCTCCGGGGGAAGAGGCGATGAGCGCCGCCGCCCTCGCCAGGGCCGCGGTCGCCACGCCGCGGTGACGCATGCTGTCGCCCCAGGAGTCCACACCGCGGACTCCTCGCGCGAGCTCGTGATGTGGGTGGCGATGCCCCCGCACACCTGGATCCGCTTCCCGCAGTTCTTCTCCGCCGAGATGCCGCCGAGAGGCCCCCTGGAGCTTTGGCTGCAGCACGCCGACTGCGACGTCCCGGCGACTGGAGCGGAGGTCGGGACCGTCTCCCCAGGCAAGATCTTCATGACCCGTGGCTGGGGCGAGGTTTCCTGGGTCTGCCGCGCGGAAGGCGCCCTCGCCATCCACTTCAGGTACGACGGCGCCTCCACGATGTTCTTCAAGGTCTTCGACGCGGAAGGCCGCCGCCTGGAGTGCTACCCCCGGAGGGGGTCATCGGGACGGTGCAGCGGCCAGCGCTGGGCGCGCCGTTGGCTTCTCCAGCGGCTCCTCCAGCAGCAGCGGTGGCGCTTGGGAGTCCAGCGACTCTCCCGAGCTCTACGAGACCCCGGAGACGAGCGACGACAGCTACGTGCCTCCGAGCTCTCGTCGGGCCCGGAGCAAGGCCGCAGCGTCCGGCCGTCCCCGTCGCTGATCTGGATGGGGTTGGCGCCGGCCTCCCTTGGCCCACTGTTGATGATGGCATCGGCTGCACTGGCACGTGTAGATAGGGCTCCTAGGGACTCCCCTCTTTTGTTCCCTGCGAGGAATTGAAACGAACCCCGCCGGGGCGTGTAAAGAACCTGTAATGCCTTTTGTTCATATTATCTTTATCATGAAAGTTGGCGAGCGCATGTCTTGTTTCGGCTCAGTCCCCCCTTTCTAACCCCGCGGCAGCATGGTGCTCTACGCCGACAGGCCCCAGTCCCCAGGCAGGCTGTAGCCGTCGCTGGTATGCCAGGTCGCGATGCCGTGGTCAAGGCCAGGAGGTGAGCGGCCCGAGGTCCGGTAAGAGCTCCTGAGGCGTGATGCTCAAGAGGTCCCCTTTAGCACTCAAGCAACTACCGAGAAGCAAGAAAGGGTGGCGGCGTTGCCGTAACAAGGCTGCCTCAGGTGAAGGTCCGATGCTGTAGTGCTGGGTCGATCTAGTCGCGAGACTTATCTTGGCATTCCTAAGCTGGCTCCTTGTGTCGCGCCAGACTTGTGCATCGACCGCTGTAGGGTAGCTAGGTTGGGCCCGCGCAAGCCTCCCCCTCTTCTCCATGCTCTTCCGTGTGTTCTGTGTCCTCAGGTCCCGGCCCTCGAGCGAGCTCAGTCGCCACTGGTATGCCAGGTCGCGATGCCGTGGTCAAGGCCAGGGGGTGAGGGATGGAGAGCCAGTAAGAGCTCCTGAGTCGCAATGCTCAGGAGCCCCCCTTTTAACACACAAGTGAATCACATGGGAGAAGATGTAGGAGCTCGTGGTACCGCCCGCTGTCGTCTCGGGAGGTTCCTGCAGGTCAGCACGAGGGAAAGCATAGATTGCCGCGATGATTACCGGTCTGCCGCAGGTCGCCCTGCAAGAAGATGAAGGCACTGAGGGCCTGGTGAGGTGACGTGCGCAGGGCGTGCCGCAAGCCAGAGCTCGACCACTCGGATTTTTCGGTGCTGCAGGGACGGACCCGAGCACAGGCGCCGTGCCAGAGTGCATAGCTCCCGTGGTGGGTGACAATCGAGCAGGTGATAACCATAGATAGATTATGCATGGAAAGCGGACGGGGTTAGGTAAATGCAAGAACGATACATGCTGCTGGGCCGGACCCGAGCGGCTTGGGGATAATGCAGCCCGAGGGGCGCCTGCAATAGGGTAAGCTAAAGATGTGAAGGGATACATGCCACAGGGACGGACCCACGCGGTCTAGGAATGATGCAGCCCGAGGGGCGCTCCCAGCTAAATAAACTTGGAAAATGTCACCTGGTTCTGTTGTTGAAGGAATGTTGGGGTAGCTGAAGACGCGTGGTGAAGGGGTTGCTCCTCACGAGCCACCGTGACCCTAAGCCTCGGGAGGCTCTGGGGTCCGGGCGGTTCCTTGAAGACCGTCTCCATCTCCGCCAGGACTACGTGATACCTGGCCTCCTGAGCCGCCAGGATGCTCTGGAGGTTGCGTTGGAAGGCGAACGCCACGCTCGGCAGGCCAAAAGGCATGTGAACGTAGCTGTGACGTGGCCCTCGCAACGTCCCATGCGCGAAGGCCAGAAGAGCTCCTGAGATGTGGCCCTGTTGAGCCCTGGGATGTCGATGTAGACGCGCAGCCCGCCATCCTTGCCTGGGTGGGGAGCCGCGCCAGGTGAGCGGCGGTCGCCGCGCATGGCTGTCGCAACCTGCAGTTCCTGAGTGGTCTTGGCAATGAACTCCTGAGTGCCAGACGCTCCTCGTCCGGTGTCCTCCTGAGGGAACCGTGCTGTGAAGCACGCCTCCACATGGTGCCCGAGCGCCTCCCTCGTATTGTTGGCAAGGTTGGAGGCCCTCCAGAAGAGAGCCCCCGAGCCCTACCCGAGGAGGGCGCCGGGCGCGCCTTCCTATGCGAGGGAGGGAGGCGCCCCAGGCACGAGTGCCGATCCTGACGTGGCTCCACTAGCGATGCCACTCTCCTGAGGCCCTGTGCGGAGTAGCTGCTTCTTCTTCTCTGGGGCGACCTCAGGAGGGTACTGTGCTGCATTGTTGTCGGGGTCTTCGATTGACGCTGCTTGGAAGGAACGCTCGAGGGAGCACGCTGCATCTCTTTCTTCGCAGGGGACTGTGATGATTCTGCCGCTCCCTGGCATCTTCAGGACATTGTAGCCGTGGTGTGTCACTGCCATGAACTTGGCCAGGGCCGTACACCCTAGGATGGCGTTGTACGGCAGACGGATGTGGTGTTGGGGAATGTAGTAATTTCAAAAAAATTCCTACGCACACGCAAGGTCATGGTGTTGCATAGCAACGAGAGGGGAGAGTGTTGTCCACGTACCCTCGTAGACCAAAAGCTGAAGCGTTAGCACAACGCGGTTAATGTAGTCGTACGTCTTCACTATCCGACTGATCAAGTACCGAACGCACGGCACCTCCGAGTTCAGCACACGTTCAGCCCGATGACGTCCCTCGAACTCCGATCCAGCCGAGTGTTGAGGGAGAGTTTCGTCAGCACGACGGCGTGGTGACGATGATGATGTTCTACCGACGCAGGGCTTCGCCTAAGCACCGCTACAATATTATCGAGGTGGACTATGGTGGAGGGGGGCACCGCACACGGCTAAAAGATCAACAGATCAATTGTTGTTTTTCTAGGGTGCCCCCGACCCCTGTATATAAAGGAGCAAGGGGGGAGAGGCGGCCGGCCAGGAGGGGCGTGCCAGGAGGAGTCCTACTCCCACTGGGAGTAGGACTCCCTCCCTTTTCCTTGTTGGATTAGGAGAGGAGAGGGAAGGAGAGAGAGGGGGAAAGGAAAGGGGGGGCGCCACCCCCCTCCTTGTCCAATTCGGAATTGGGGGGAGGGGTGCGCAGCTGCCCCTTGGCCGCCTCTCCTCTTCCACCAATTGGGCCCATGAGGCCCAATAACCTCCGGGGGGTTCCGGTAACCCCCCGGTACTCCGGTATATATCCGATAACCCCCGGAACCATTCCGGTGTCTGAATATAGTCGTCCGATATATCAATCTTCATGTCTCGACCATTTCGAGACTCCTCACCATGTCTGTGATCACATCCGGGACTCCGAACTACCTTCGGTACATCAAAACATATAAACTCATAATATAACTGTCATCGTAACTTTAAGCGTGCGGACCCTACGGGTTCGAGAACTATGTAGACATGACTGAGACACGTCTCCGGCCAATAACCAATAGCGGAACCTGGATGCTCATATTGGCTCCCACATATTCTATGAAGATCTTTATCGGTCAAACCGCATAACAACATATGTTGTTCCCTTTGTCATCGGTATGTTACTTGCCCGAGATTCGATCGTCGGTATCTCATTACCTAGTTCAATCTCGTTACTGGCAAGTCTCTTTACTCGTTCTGTAATACATCATCCCGCAACTAACTCATTAGTTGCAATGCTTGCAAGGCGTAAGTGATGTGCATTAACGAGTGGGCCTAGAGATACCTCTCCGACAATTGGAGTGACAAATCCTAATCTTGAAATACGCCAACCCAACAAGTACCTTCGAAGACACCTGTAGAGCACCTTTATAATCACCCAGTTATGTTGTGACGTTTGGTAGCACACAAAGTGTTCCTCCGGTAAACGGGAGTTGCATAATCTCATAGTCATAGGAACATGTATAAGTCATGAAGAAAGCAATAGCAACATACTAAACGATCGAGTGCTAAGCTAACGGAATGGGTCAAGTCAATCACATCATTCTCCTAATGATGTGATCTCATTAAGCAAATGACAACTCTTTGTCTATGGCTAGGAAACATAACCATCTTTGATCAACGAGCTAGTCAAGTAGAGGCATACTAGTGACACTCTGTTTGTCTATGTATTCACACATGTATCATGTTTCCGGTTAATACAATTCTAGCATGAATAATAAACATTTATCATGATATAAGGAAATAAATAATAACTTTATTATTGCCTCTAGGGCATATTTTAGTCTCCCACTTCCACTAGAGTCAATAATCTAGATTACACAGTAATGATTCTAACACCCATGGAGCCTTGGTGCTGATCATGTTTTGCTCGTGGAAGAGGCTTAGTCAACGGGTCTGCAACATTCATATCCGTATGTATCTTGCAAATTTCTATGTCTCCCACCTGGACTAAATCCCGGATGGAATTGAAGCGTCTCTTGATGTGCTTGGTTCTCTTGGGAAATCCGGATTCCTTTGCCAAGGCAATTGCACCAGTATTGTCACAAAAGATTTTCATTGTACCCGATGCACTAGGTATGACACCTAGATTGGATATGAACTCCTTCATCCAGACTCCTTCATTTGCTGCTTTCGAAGCAGCTATGTACTCCGCTTCACACGTAGATCCCGCCATGACGCTTTGTTTAGAACTGCACCAACTGACAGCTCCACCGTTCAATGTAAACACGTATCCGGTTTGTGATTTAGAATCGTCCGGATCAGTGTCAAAGCTTGCATCAACGTAACCATTTATGATGAGCTCTTTGTCACCTCCATAAACGAGAAACATATCCTTAGTCCTTGTCAGGTATTTCAGGATGTTCTTGACCGCTGTCTAGTGATCCACTCCTGGATTACTTTGGTACCTCCCTGCTAAACTTATAGCAAGGCACACATCAGGTCTGGTACACAGCATTGCATACATGATAGAGCCTATGGCTGAAGCATAGGGAACATCTTTCATCTTTTCTCTATCTTCTATAGTGGTCGGGCATTGAGTCTTACTCAACTTCACACCTTGTAACACAGGAAAGAACCCTTTCTTTGCTTGATCCATTTTGAACTTCTTCAAAACTTTGTCAAGGTATGTGCTTTTTGAAAGTCCAATTAAGCATCTTGATCTATCTCTATTGATCTTGATGCCCAATATATAAGCAGCTTCACCGAGGTCCTTCATTGAAAAACTCTTATTCAAGTATCCCTTTATGCTATCCATAAATTCTATATCATTTCCAATCAGCAATATGTCATCCACATATAATATCAGAAATGCTACAGAGCTCCCACTCACTTTCTAGTAAATATAGGCTTCTCCAAAAGTTTGTATAAAACCGAATGCTTTGATCACACTATCAAAACGTTTATTCCAACTCCGAGAGGCTTGCACCAGTCCATAAATGGATTCCTGGAGCTTGCACACTTTGTTAGCTCCCTTTGGATCGATAAAACCTTCCGGTTGCATCATATACAACTCTTCTTCCAGAAATCCATTCAGGAATGCAGTTTTTACATCCATTTGCCAAATTTCATAATCATAAAATGCGGCAATTGCTAACATGATTCGGACAGACTTAAGCATCGCTACGGGTGAGAAGGTCTCATTGTAGTCAATCCCTTGAACTTGTCGAAAACCTTTTGCAACAAGTCGAGCTTTATGGACAGTAACATTACCGTCAGCGTCAGTCTTCTTCTTGAAGATCCATTTATTCTCAATGGCTTGCCGATCATCGGGCAAGTCAACCAAAGTCCATACTTTGTTCTCATACATGGATCCCATCTCAGATTTCATGGCCTCAAGCCATTTTGTGGAATCTGGGCTCACCATAGCTTCTTCATAGTTCGTAGGTTCGTCATGGTCTAGTAACATAACTTGCAGAACAGGATTATCGTACCACTCTGGTGCGGATCTTACTCTGGTTGACCTATGAGGTTCAGTAACAACTTGATCTGAAATTTCATGATCATCATCATTAACTTCCTCACTAATTGGTGTATGTGTCGCAGAAATCGGTTTCTGTGATGAACTACTTTCCAATAAGGGAGCAGGTACGGTTACCTCATCAAGTTCTACTTTCCTCCCACTCACTTCTTTCGAGAGAAACTCCTTCTCTAGAAAGATTCCGAATTTAGCAACAGAAGTCTTGCCTTCGGATCTGTGATAGAAGGTGTACCCAACTGTCTCTTTTGGGTATCCTATGAAGACACATTTTTCCGATTTAGGTTCGGGCTTATCGGGTTGAAGCTTTTTCACATAAGCATCGCAGCCCTAAACTTTAAGAAACGACAACTTTGGTTTCTTGCCAAACCACAGTTCATAAGGCGTCGTCTCAACGGATTTCGATGGTGTCCTATTTAACGTGAATGCAGCCGTTTCTAAAGCATAACCCCAAAACGATAGCGGTAAATCAGTAAGGGACATCATAGATCGCACCATATCAAGTAAAGTACGATTACGACGTTCGGACACACCATTACGCTGTGGTGTTCCGGGTGGCGTGAGTTGCGAAACTATTCCGCATTGTTTCAAATGAAGGCCAAACTCGTAACTCAAATATTCTCCTCCACGATCAGATCGTAGAAACTTTATTTTCTTGTTACGATGATTTTCAACTTCACTCTGAAATTCTTTGAACTTTTCAAATGTTTCAGACTTATGTTTCATTAAGTAGATATACCCATATGTACTTAAATCATCTGCCAAGGTGAGAAAATAACGATATCCGCCACGAGCCTCAATATTCATCGGACCACATACATATGTATGTATGATTTCCAACAAATCTGTTGCTCGCTCCATAGTTCCGGAGAACGGCGTTTTAGTCATCTTGCCCATGAGGCACGGTTCGCAACTACCAAGTGATTCATAATCAAGTGGTTCCAAAAGTCCATCATTATGGAGTTTCTTCATGCGCTTTACATCGATATGACCTAAATGGCAGTGCCACAAATAAGTTGCACTATCATTATCAACTCTGCATCTTTTGGCTTCAATATTATGAATATGAGTATCACTACTATCGAGACTCAACAAAAATAGACCACTCCTCAAGGGTTCATGACCATAAAAGATATTACTAATATAAATAGAACAACCATTATTCTCTGATTTAAATGAATAACCGTCTCGCATCAAACAAGATCCAGATATAATGTTCATGCTCAATGCTGGCACCAAATAACAATTATTCAGGTCTAAAACTAATCCCAAAGGTAGACGTAGAGGTAGCGTGCCGACCGTGATCACATCGACTTTGGAACCATTTCCCACGCGCATCGTCACCTCGTCCTTAGCCAATCTTCGCTTAATCCGTAGTCCCTGTTTCGAGTTGCAAATATTAGCAACAAAACCAGTATCAAATACCCAGGTGCTACTGCGAGCATTAGTAAGGTACACATCAATAACATGTATATCACATATACCTTTGTTCACCTTGCCATCCTTCTTATCCGCCAAATACTTGGGGCAGTTCCGCTTCCAGTGACCAGTCTGCTTGTAGTAGAAGCACTCAGTCTCATGCTTAGGTCCAGACTTGGGTTTCTTCTCCTGAGCAGCAACTTGCTTGCTGTTCTTCTTGAAGTTCCCCTTCTTCTTCCCTTTGCCCTTTTTCTTGAAACTGGTGGTCTTATTGACCATCAACACTTGATGCTCCTTCTTGATTTCTACCTCCACAGCCTTTAGCATTGCGAAGAGCTCGGAAATTTTCTTATCCATGCCTTGCATGCTATAGTTCATCACGAAGCTCTTGTAGCTTGGTGGCAGTGATTGAAGAATTCTGTCAATGACGCTCTCATCCGGAAGATTAACTCCCAGTTTGTGACAGCCTGGTTTTTGCCCTTTCTTATTTGCTAGAAATTTCATTTGAACGTTTTTGAAACTTGGAGTTTCCGAATCTTTTCATTTGGACTTAAACACTAAGCCCTAAGGCAACCCTAATTTTTATGGCTCAGAAAATCCTAAGATAATTCACAAATATTCTAGGGACCCTAGGGCACCTCCCTGAGCAAAAATATTTCATCACTTTTTGGAATATTTTTGCTACAGAAAATCTTTTCTGTTCTGGACAGAAATGGTGGTTTCTACAGCAACTACCATTTTACTTGCTCCATTTGACCTAAACTTTCTTGTGCATCTTTACCTTAGTAACTTATAACTAGCCTCGAAAGCATAGCCATTTTGACCACAGTAACATCACAAAGTTACTAACCAGAAACTTAGCTGGCTTGTAAAATCTTCTCTACTGCACCTGGATCCAAACCAAACTGTGGTAAACTTCAAAACTACCACGAACAACATGCCAGACATGATTTTTGGACGAAGGCTGGCCTGAGGAGAGAGTTCGCGCGATGACCACGCATGTCCACGATGCCAGGCATGCGTGTCGACGCGCTCTGGGTGACGCCGAGCGCTCTGTTCGAGCGTGCTCGCTTCCCCCGCCAGCCCAACCATGCAAAACCCCGCCAGCATCATCGTCTCGACGTCCTTAACTCCTCACTAGCACTCGCCGACGCCGGAGCTCGCTGCAACGAGCACGGGCAAGGTCCGGCCAGCCCAAAGTGCGGAGCGCACTATGCTCGTCGCCATCCCCTTGATCCTGTGCTCGTCTCCGCTCACCCACAGTGGCCGCGTGACCTCCGTCGCCTTCTCCCCCTCTCACTGACGCCGCTCGTCGCCGGGCACCGTGGACAGGTGTCCACCGGCGGATCCCGAAGCACCCTCGCCGCTCGCCTATAAATAGAGCCACCCCCAGCCTCCTCGAGCACCATCCAGCACTCACACACACCCCACGATCAAGCAGGAAGCCGTAGCCCGGCCGGGCAGGCCTCGGGCCGCCGTCCCCGAGCTCGAGCTCGCCGGCGATCCCCTCTGGTCACCGCGGTAGCTCCAGCCCCTCCCAGGCCTGGGCGACCCCTCCAAGGCCTCCGCCTCTCTCCGGTGAGACCATCTCGCCCGCTTGGAGCCTCTGGAGTGACCTTTGCTCGCCGTCTTCCTCAACTCTAGCGACCTCCACGTTCTGCCTCCGCTTGCGAGCTAGTTTCCGACGCTGTCCGACCACCCCTAGCCACGCTACGGGTACGGGCAGGTGCGCCATCGTCCCCTCTCTCAATCCCTCCCTCTCATTTGGGCCAAGGAGCCCTCGTCGCCGGCGAGAGCTCCGGCGAAGCCGCGGCCCTATCTGTTTCTCTCTCCCTCTTCCCCCACCTGACTAGCGGGGCCTGCTAGTCAGCCACTCAGTACACGCGCGAAGCAGTACGAGTGGTGGTGCCCCTGGGCTTTAGACCTTCGACGTCACCCCCCAGCGGTTTCTTTTTATTCAAATTCATTTATATTCCAGAGAGCTTCAAACAATTTTAACTTTTTAACCATACGTCCAAATGAGATGATTCTTTTTGCATTGTGTTCTTTGAAAGGAAATCTAATAGCTCACCAAAGATGAGATTTTTCTGAGCTGTTTAGAATTTCTGGTGAATTTCAAAAGTGTTCTTGATATTCTCTTTTTGTGTTTAAAATTATTTTCAGAAGGTGAGGCTTGTCTTGAGGATCACCAGGAGGCTTGTGAACCTCATATGCACTAAGGCAAGCCACAGCAACATTTTTATGATGCCATTTCAATATTTGTGATTTTCTCACTTAAATGAAATGATGAACCCATGCATTTGAATAATTATTGAATTATTTGTATTCTGTTAAGTATTGGTCAGTTGTTATGCTTGATTTACAGAATAGTTGAAACTAGTTTAAGTGGGTAAAGCAAGTTAAAATTTATTTGAGGTGATGTTAGAAATAATTTTGTTATGCATGTTAGTAATTATTTAAAGCTTTGTGTTTGCATTCTTAAATTGATAAGAATTTGTTAGAAAATATTTTGTTAAATACTTGTTTAATCATATTACTTGTCTTACAGAATGTTTGAACCCAACTTAGTGATAAAGAAATTAAGAGTTGTTGATAATGATATCTTTTGGTCAAGCATATGAAAAATTTATCGGAGTTACTTTCTTGCGTAGGAAATTAATAAAACTTGTTCAAAAATATTTTGGTTAAGTTCTGAGTCATTTTGAGCAAGTAGAGTAATATGAGTTGTTGACGTTTATGCTTGGTGTGCATATGGATGACATCAGTCATTTTTATCAATATGTGATGCATGTGTTGTTTTGCATTTCATGGCATGCTATGACACCGGTCATTTGTAGTTAAAAGTTAATCCTGTATATAACTCAACTTGAATATACCGTTGACTGGGTCATGGTGCCGCTGAATCGAGTTTCTTTCCAGTGCAACCACATTTGCCTTGTGGGAAGGCCTTGATTCGGTCCATTGACACGGCCTTTTGTCGGTGCCTCCATCTAGGGAAGATTATGTCGTGTTTGCCCTGGCCCGGTAAGCACACATAATCTTGTGTGCTCATTGATGAGATTATGGTACCGAGTCCCCGAGTGGGAGTGTTTTGACCACGATGGTGGTCGGGGTGTCTTTGGTAGACACGGGGCCACCCAGGACCAGCCCATTGGGGATTTGGGTCGGAGTGGCCGGGAGAGTGCTGTGGCAATGGAGGGGTTTTGTCGGAATGCTGTTGGTCCACCCGAATGGGAATGCGAGGCCATGGGTTCCGTGGTGTGGGTACAGTGTGCTACCTCTGCAGAGTGTATAATCTATCGATAGCCGAGTCCACTATCACGGACACCTCGTACTAGGTCCCACCATGAGTCAACGTCGAATAAAAATTGCACACTAAGCTATGAACTTTGCATTGTCAATGGATGGCAGAAAGGCCATCGAGGTATTTGGGACCAAATGATGGTCGTGGTTGTGATCGCCGTAAGGATCACGAGTTGTTCTTGAGAAAGACCACTATGGTGGTGTGTTTGTGGTCCAGAGATGATCACAGTTGGTAAGCTGTCCTGAGGACGTTCGGGCTTGATCACAGCATGTTGACATATAATGTTGCATTATTAATAATTGGTTAAATATCATGATATTGTTTGTCATTATGATTATGCTTGTTGTGAGCTTGCAAGTACATTCAATGTACTAACCTGGCGTGTCATGCCAGATTTCAGGAAAGTCTCGTTGGAAAGCATGAGTGTCCCTGTGATATGGAGCTTCCGCTACGACGTTATTCCGCTGCCACGTAGTTGTTCGAGTCGAGGCCCCTTTATGTTCAGTAAATAATGTACATATTGTTCCACCGCACCGAGTGTGCCGCTTGGCCTCAACCACTGTTGTAATATGAACTCTGTTCCGCTAGCATCAATAAAGCATTTGTTTTCTGTACCAATATGTTGTGTGTTGCCAGAAGACATGATCTCTGGGCTGGCAATGCAGGGTAAACCGGTCGCTCTGAGCCGGGGTGCCACAACGGTTGGTATCAGAGCCGCGCTGACTGTAGGACATGCTAGACTACGACATGTTAACTGGACGCTAGACACGAGTAAATGTGAGTGTCGGTAGCAGTTATAGCTGGTTGTTGCATTGTAGTCATTTGATTATTATTTTCATGCTAACCTGTTAATGGTTGTGAGTGTAGATGGCTCCGGTGCCGTATCCGTGCCAGTTGTAGTTGATGCCGTACACGTCACCGCACCTTCTCCGCAACGTGTGGCATCGGCTGTACCCTCATGGAGACAAACCAGTCTACCGTGTGTACCGGGAGCGTCTAGCAGACTTAGTGTATGAGTATCACGCAGTGGTTACTCGGCGCACCAGTTCCGATTCCGGCTCTTACACTCGCACTTCTCGGAGCGGTTACGCCTCCACCGCTTCTCAGGCTGTCCAGTTTGCCGCATTTGAGGTCCTTTTCGAGCTTCGTTATAACGTGGTTCAAATGCAGCATCACCCAGGATTCTATTACTACCCATCTCTGCACGACAACGGTCGTGTCCGTTTTCCTCTCGTTAACCCGGAGTCTGATAGTGTTGCTAGCCATCTTGCTCGCTATATCACTGCTAGCTATCTGATGATCCACAAGCTAGCTCGAGAGCTGACTCGTGCCCGTACTGCTTTAGCCGCTACCTTGGTCACTACTAGATCCACCACTACTCCATCCTCACTGGGATTTACCCCTTATGTCCTAGTTAGCTGTAGCTCCCCTATTTCGCCGGTTACTCCCCGGAGTAGTACAGGCGTTCCGGCCGTGAACCCTCTCAGTACTCCTGCCGAGTGGGTCTCACTTCTTCCTACTCCTGCAGCCCCGATGCTTCATCCTACCCCTGCCCCTGAGGGAGAGCCCTCGAGGCAGCGTCGTCGTGTTACCTTTAACCCGGAGGTTTTCGTTAACCACGTCAGTTCGGGATCTGAGACCGCTTCATGGGAGGGCACCGCAGCACCAGCAGAGCAGTAATGTCTTTGAGTATTCGCAGTCGTCTAGATGGTGTACGGATGTAGTTGTACGAGTCATGATGCTTCATGTATGAGAGTAGTGGAACCAGTCAGGTTGTTAAATTTTCATGTATGAGTCTATGTATAATTATGATGGGACTTTAATCGCTGTATTCTCTTCGCTCTTTTGTCTTTTTCGAGAATTGTTGCTGGCTTTTCCCCAATTTTATTCTTGGATGTCTCTCATCTCGATTTCGTTGCCTTGGGAAAAATACTCAATAGGATGACGCGGGGAGGCGGCAGTAGCAACGTTTGTGAGGGAACTCCTGTTCGTCGTTCCGCACGACAGGCAGGATATTCTCCCGAGCCGTACGTTCAGCCACCACCTCCTCCGCCTGATCCTCCCTCCACCGAGCAAGTTCTGCGTATGTTTGAAGAAAAAAGGAACAATGATCTGATTGAAATATTGAGAAGTGTGCAAGCTATAGTTGGACAAAATGGAAATCAGAATGGTCATCACTCAAAGCTGTTAGATTTTTAGAGGACCAATCCACCCAATTTCAGTCAGGTTGTTGACCCATTGGATGCAGACGATTGGTTGCGCACCATGGAGAAAAAGCTTGAGATTGCCTGTACTGAAGGAAATGATAAAGCCCATTTGCAATCCATTACCTTGAAGGTGCAGCTGCCATATGGTGAGAAAATACAAAAGCTATGTGGCCGATTGTTGAGGAAGTCACCTGGGAAAAATTCAAGGATAAGTTCCGCAAATATCACATCCCTACTAGAGTTATGAAGGCCAACCAGCGTGAATTTCTCACGCTTGTCCAAGGAAATCAATCTGTGGCTGAGTATCTGCAAAAATTCAATCATCTGGCCCGTTACTCTCTGTATGACGTAGCCACCGAAGAAAGGAAGATGGACAGATTTCTTGGAGGTTTAAATCCGCAACTTCGGTGTGCTCTCAATATGTTTGATTTCACGGATTTCGAAACTCTGGTAGACAAGGCATTCATTGCTGAACAGGAACACAAGCTTATATCAGATAATAGGCCTGTTAACGACAACAAGCGCAAGTTTGAGCCAAAGAAGGATAGTCAACCTATGCAAAAGGCTCGTACCTGGTAGCAGACTCTCGTGGAATACCGGCCAAATTGGTAGCAGAATGTTAACAAGACCACCACTCGAGTCAAGAATGTTGGGGCCAATCCAATGCATGAGGAGCGGCAGCGCAATAATTCTTGTTTCACTTGCGGGCAGCCTGGACATTATGCCAAACAGTGCCCCAAGAACCACAAGGTGAATGCGCTGAGCAGGCCACAAGTCAACTTTATGGAGTCAGGGCCAACCCAGCAAAACTTCACTGGGCACGTGAATCATATCTCCGCCGATGAATCCCAAGAGAAGCCAGAAGTCGTCATTGGTATGTTTTCTGTTAATGACATACCTGCAGTAATTTTATTTGACTCTGGGGCTTCCCATTCTTTTATTTCTCGGAGTTTTGCCGCCCAAAACAATTTTCCTTGCACAATTTTGGGCAAAAATATGCTGGTACAAACCCCGGGATCTATAATCAAGAGCAATCTAGTCTGCCGTGATCTGGAGATCAATATCAACGGGGTCCACTTTCCAACATCTCTGATAATCATTGAGTCTGAACAGTTGGATATTATATTGGGAATGAATTGGCTGACCAAATATCAAGTTTGTATGAACTGCGCAACCCGAGAAGTCAATTTAACCAGTCTGAATGGGCAGCTCACCAAATTCTATGCTCGCAAGCATATACCCAAGCCAGAACTAGTGTGCACTGCTGTGGTCGAATTGGAATTTATTCCTGTGGTCAGTGAGTACCCTGATGTGTTTCCAGAAGAACTGCCAGGCATGCCACCAGATCGGGAACTGGAATTTGCCATAGATCTTGTGCCCGGAACCGCACCATTATACAAGAAGTATTACCGGATGCCCTCATCAGAATTAGTGGAACTAAAGAAACATCTTGACGAATTACTCCGGAAAGGTTATATTCGTCCCAGCTCTTCACCGTGGGGGTCACCTGCAATCTTCGTGGGTAAAAAGGATGGCAGTCTCCGTATGTGCATAGATTATCGCCAGCTGAATGAGGTCACCATCAAAAATAAATACCCACTGCCAAGGATTGATGATCTGTTCGATCAGCTCAGTGGGGCTAAAGTATTCTCAAAAATCGATTTACGGACCGGGTATCATCAGCTCAAGATTAAAAGAGAAGATATTCCTAAGACCGCATTCACTACACGATACAGTCTTTACAAATATACTTTGATGTCCTTTGGTCTCACCAATGCCCCTGCCTTCTTCATGCATATGATGAACAAGGTGTTCATGGACTTCCTCGACAAATTTGTGGTAGTCTTTATCGACGACATCCTCATTTACTCCAAGAGTGAAGAAGAGCATAAGGATCACCTCCGGGCAGTGCTACAACTGCTCCGCAACCATAAGCTATACGCCAAGTTCAGTAAGTGCGAATTTTGGCTCAAGCAAGTTGGGTTTCTCGGGCATGTACTATCCGCCGAAGGCATAGCCGTGGACCCGAGCAAAGTAAAGGATGTGCTCGATTGGGTACTGCCCACGACTGTAACACAGATCCGGAGTTTCCTTGGATTAGCTGGATACTATCGTCGTTTCATTGAAGGGTTTTCCAAAATTGCTAAACCTATGACGGAACTGCTCAAATAGGATACAAAGTTTGAGTGGACCAAGGACTGTGAGAAGAGTTTTTATGAGCTAAAGACGCGTCTGGCAACCGCACCCGTATTGACTCTTCCAGACATTTATCGCAGCTTCGACGTGTATTGCGATGCCTCCAGACAAGGTATTGGTTGTGTACTGATGCAAGACGGCAAGGTAGTAGCCTATGCATCACGACAACTACGACCAGATGAGGGAAATTATCCTACTCATGATTTGGAATTGGCTGCAGTGGTTCATGCATTAAAAATTTGGAGGCACTATCTCATTGGAAAAAGGTGCCAAATTTTTACCAACCACAACAGCCTCAAGTACATCTTCACTCAGCCAGATTTAAATCTCCGTCAGCGAAGATGGTTAGAGTTGGTCAAGGATTATGACCTTGGAATAAATTACCATCCAGGCAGGGCCAACGTCGTTGCCGATGCGCTCAGTCGAAAGCCCGTCAGCTTAAATGTCATGTTAAAATCATTGCCTACCGAACTTCAGGAGGAGATCGCTCAGCTCAACTTGGTCATCGTGGATGCTGGCCTCACTAATATTTTGGAAGTTACCCCCACACTTGAGATGGAAATCCGCAAGGCCCAGCCAGATGACGCCAAGCTACAAAAACACGCAAGGCAGCCCCCAGATTTCTTCAAGGACAACTTCGGTACCCTCCGATTCCGTGGACGAATTTGTGTACCAAATCAACCGGACTTGAAGAGGAAAATCTTGTCAGAAGCACACGAATCCTCGTATTCCATTCATCCGGGAAGTATGAAAATGTATGAAGACCTTAAATAAATATTCTGCTGGAATGGGATGAAGAAAGACATTGCCTATTTTGTAGCCTGTTGCGACATATGCAACAAGGTGAAAGCAGAGCATCAGAAGCCAGCCGGACTTCTCCAACCACTGCCAGTTTCACAATGGAAATGGGATGATGTTTGCATGGACTTCATCACTGGATTGCCTAGGACTCAGCGAGGCAAAGAAGCAATCTGGGTTATAGTGGACACCCTAACCAAGGTTGCTCATTTCATCCCGGTCAGCACCAGATACAGAGCAAATGAACTGGCGCAACTGTATGTATCCAGAGTTGTCAGTCTGCATGGGGTACCCCGGACTATCACTTCCGACCGAGGTTCTTTGTTTACCTCCGCTTTCTGGTCCCACCTCCATCAAGCCTTGGGGACAGCACTAAAATATAGTACTGCTTATCACCCCCAGACGGACGGTCAGACAGAGCGAGTAAATCAAATACTCGAAGATATGTTGCGAGCCTGTGTGCTAGCCAATGGGGCGAACTGGGAAGATTGCTTGCCATACGCCGAGTTCTCGTATAACAACAGTTTCCAGACCAGTCTAAAGATGTCACCCTATGAAGCTCTATATGGTCGTAAGTGCCGCACTCCTCTAAATTGGTCTCAAGCTGGAGATAGCCATATCTTCGGAACCGATGTCATGATGGAAGCCGAGAAACAAGTCAGGAAAATCAGAGACCGACTGCAATTGGCCAAATCCGTCAGAAGAGTTATTATGATGCAAAGCACCGGCAGGTCAGTTTTGAACCCGGAGAACATGTGTACCTCCGAGTCACTCCTATGAAAGGAGTTAAGCGATTTCAGACTCGTGGAAAGCTGGCACCCAGATTCATTGGTCCATTCTCAATTATGTCTCGAGTGGGTACGGTTGCATACCAACTGGAACTACCCCCGGAGTTGTCAGAAATACACAATGTGTTCCATGTTTCGCAATTGAGACGATGCATATCCCCGCCTGAGAAAAGGACTGCAATGGCTGAGATAGAATTGGCAAAGGATTTAACTTATGAAGAAAGACCGTCCAAAATTTTGGATAAAGTGGAAAGGGTCACTCGCAGCAAAGTCAGAAATTTTTTCAAGGTTCAGTGGGAGCATCACACCGAGTCAGAAGCAACTTGGGAGCAGGAAGAGTTCCTTAAGAGTCAGTATCCAGAGTGGTTTTCCCAAGCAACTGAATCTCGAGGACGAGATTCATTCTAAGTGGGGGAGGTTTGTGACAGCCTGGTTTTTTCCCTTTCTTATTTGCTTGAAATTTCATTTGAAAGTTTTTGAAACTTGGAGTTTCTGAATCTTTTCATTTGGACTTAAACACTTGGGCATCCTTAGCTTTCACCCAAGTGTTCACTTCTCTCCCAAACCATCACTTCACTTCTGATCCACCACAAAATAACCTTTGGAATATTTTTCTTAAATGAAAAATATTCATTTTCTCTCAAAAACCCTAAGCCAAATCTGTTTGCTTCAAGGAAACCCTAATTTTTATGGCTCAGAAAATTCTAAGATAATTCACAAATATTCTAGGGACCCTAGGACCTCCCTGAGCAAAAATATTTCATCACTTTTTGGAATATTTTTGCTACAGAAAATCTTTTCTGTTCTGGACAGAAATGGTGGTTTCTACAGCAACTACCATTTTACTTGCTCCATTTGACCCGAACTTTCTTGTGCATCTTTACCTTAGTAACTTATAACAAGCCTCCAAAGCACAGCCCCAAACTCCCAGCCATTTGACCACAGTAACATCACAAAGTTACTAACCAGAAACTTACCTGGCTTGTAAAATCTTCTCTACTTCACCTGGATCCAAACCAAACCATGGTAAACTTCAAAACTACCACGAACAACATGCCAGACATGATTATTGGACGAAGGCTGGCCTGAGGAGAGAGTTCGCGCGGTGACCACGCGTGTCCACGATGCCAGGCATGCGTGTCGACGCGCTCTGGGTGACGCCGAGCGCTTTGTTCTAGCGTGCTCGCTTCCCCCGCCTGCCCAACCATGCCAAACCCCGCCACCATCATCGTCTCGACGTCCTTAACTCCTCCCTGGCACTCGACGATGCCGGAGCTCGCCGCAGAGAACGGGCAGGGTCCGGCCAGCCCAACGGTGCGGAGCGCACTATGCTCGTCGCCATCCCCTTGATCCTGTGCTCGTCTCCGCTCGCCCATAGTGGCCGCGTGACCTCCGTCTCCTTCTCCCCCTCTCACTGACGCCACTCGTCGCCGGGCGCCATGGACAGGTGTCCACCGGCGGAGCCCGAAGCACCCTCGCCGCTCGCCTATAAATAGAGCAACCCCCAGCCTCCTCGAGCACCATCCAGCAATCACACAAACCCCACGATCGAGTAGGAAGCCGTAGCCCGGCCGGGCAGGCCTCGGGCCGCTGTCCCCGAGCTTCAGCTTGCCGGCGATCCCCTCTGGTCGCCGCGGTAGCTCCAGCCCCTCCCAGGCCTGGGCGACCCCTCCAAGGCCTCTGCCTCTCTCCGGTGAGGCCATCTCGCCCGCTTGGAGCCTCTGGAGTGACCTCTGCTCTCCGTCTTCCTCAACTCCGGCGACCTCCATGTTCTGCCTCCGCTTGCGAGCTAGTTTCCGATGTCGTCCGACCACCCCTAGCCACGCTACGGGTACGGGCAGGTGTGCCATCGTCCCCTCTCTCAATCCCTCCCCCTCGTTTGGGCCAAGGAGCCCTCGTCGCCGGCGAGAGCTCCGGCGAAGCCGCGGCCCTCTCTGTTTCTCTCTCCCTCTTCCCCCACCTGACTAGCGGGGCCCGCTAGTCAGCCACTCAGTACACGCGCGAAGCAGTACGAGTGGTGGCGCCCCTGGGCTTTACGCCTTCGACGTCACCCCCCAGCTGTTTCTTTTTATTCAAATTCATTTATATTCCAGAGAGCTTCAAACAATTTTAACTTTTTAACCATAATTCCAAATGAGATGATTCTTTTTGCATTGTGTTCTTTGAAAGGAAATCTAACAGCTCACCAAAGATGAGATTTTTCTGAGCTGTTTAGAATTTCTGGTGAATTTCAGAAGTGTTCTTGATATTCTCTTTTTGTGTTTAAAATTATTTTCAGAAGGTGAGGCTTGTCTTGAGGATCACCAGGAGGCTTGTGAACCTCATCTGCATTCAGGCAAGCCACATCAACATTTTTATGATGCCATTTCAATATTTGTGATTTTCTCACTTAAATGAAATGATTAACCCATGCATTTAAATAATTATTGAATTATTTGTATTCTGTTCAGTATTGGTCAGTTGTTATGCTTGATTTATAGAATAGTTGAAACTAGTTTAAGTGGGTAAAGCAAGTTAAAATTTATTTGAGGTGATGTTAGAAATAATTTTATTATGCATGTTAGTAATTATTTAAAGCTTTGTGTTTGCATTCTTAAATTGATAAAAATTTGTTAGAAAATATTCTGTTAAATACTTGTTTAATCATATTACTTGTCTTACAGAATATTTGAACCCAACTTAGTGATAAAGAAATTAAGAGTTGTTGATAATGATATCTTTTGGTCAAGCATATAAAAAATTTATCGGAGTTACTTTCTTGCGTAGGAAATTAATAAAACTTGTTGCAAAATATTTTGTTTAAGTTGTGAGTCATTTTGAGCAAGTAGAGTAATATGAGTTGTTGACGTTTATGCTTTGTGTGCATATGGATGACGTCGGTCATTTTTATCAATATGTGATGCATGTGTTGTTTTGCATTTCATGGCATGCTATGACACCGGTCATTTTTAGTTAAAAGTTAATCCTGAATATAACTCAACTTGAATATACCGTTTACTGGTACATGGTGCCGCTGAATCGACACGGCCTCTGTGTCACTACCGGTTTTCCAATAAAAATATTTATTGAGAGACCGATCCCTTTTACGGACCAGTAGAGAAGAATTCCTTCTTACTGGTAGACAAAATCTTGATCACAGAAGAAAAATACCAGGAGTACTGAATATAATACAAGGTTGAGCGGAGACTGCTCAACAATTTATTACAAGCACGCCAATAATACATAAAGGCGGATAGGGTGACATAACTACTAACTCACGATAAAAGCGGTGGTGGATATATCACAGCGCAGTGGGTGATATGACTCCTGAAAACTAACAGCTCTTCGAGCGTCGGAGTGAGGCTCGAGGAGACTTATTGTGGGTGGCGGAAGCGTATATGATACAAGTGACCAATATCCAGGATCGCACGGGACTGACTGGGATTCCTCTAGGCGTCGGACTCACTATCAAACTCTTCATCCCTGAGATCGCCTTCTTCAACATCTGGCCAAATCAACAAGCCAGGTGAGTACTATGAAAGTACTCACAAGACAGTTCGGACATAGGATATAACAAATGTAAACATGATGCAAAGGAACAGATTAATAAGCGCACTCAGACATAGAGATAATAATGCATGGGAAATAAAAGAGAAGTCGGGCGGTAGTCCTCCCGAAATCCCAAAATAATACCGAGGGCCAAACGAGTGTCTGAATGACTCCTCGAGAGGAAACAAAAGAAATAACAATGCCGCAGTCGGGCGTCAAGGCGGCGCCACGTAAAGGGCTTATAATAGAATGTAAATAACAGTGCATGCCACAGTCGGACGTCTGAGCGACATCACATAAAGGGCTTATATCCAAAGTAAATAACAAGAGTGCCACAGTCGGACGTCTGAGCGACATCACATAAAGGGCTTATATCAAAGTAAATAACTAGAGTGCCACAGTCGGACGTCTGAGCGACATCACATAAAGGGCTTATATCCAAAGTAAGAGTGCCACAGTCGGACGTCTGAGCGACATCACATAAAGGGCTTATATTTCACAACTTAAAATTTAGTAGCTCATGAATTTAATATCACAACAAGGGAATATTCAGATATGAGATAAACAACAGGGTTAGTCCATCCACAGGAATAACGTTCAACCGATTTACCACTCAAACTTGTTCACCGGGGAAAAATACCACGAGGATGTGACATAGATATGGATACGCTGGTCACGGTCCTTGACCATGGATACGATGACTCGGAAGGATTTGACTCTGCAGAGTTTGTACTTTAACCACAGCCAACGGATTTCAGTAGTCACGGGGACTAGTTCCGTTTCGGTGTTTTGGAAGAAACACATCTAACCAGTACACACCCATTCAACATTCCGAAGCCAGGAATCACCCTTGGCAACGTTCAAGAAAAACTTTGAGACGGGGAGGCTACAACCTCGCGTAGCATGGGATCAAAGTTATATACGCGCGCTCTAAGGGGTGCCCCCCTCTCGGTCCCAACCGGAAACACCCATGCCCCCTGACCGGATGAATTGCTTTAATCCAGGGGCATGGAACCCTCATCCCGGCACCTCCATTTGGTGTGTACACGGAAAGAGGTTATCAACTTACTAAACCGTACTCTTTGCAGAAAACATGTGGCGGCACGGAAGGGGAAGAACGGTAACGTGACTCAGTCCACGTTGACGTCGGAGTTTATCGGATGTCGTAAGGCTGGAATGCTACAACAATACCACCTTACTGCCTTTCATGTCACCACATGACTAGGCCATCTCTCATCAGAAATCACAGTAACTTCGGAACTCACGGATAGTTGCCTCACATGCAACGAGATACTCACCGATGCTCATATGCCATGCACAAACCATTCAAGCAAACATGCAAAACACCCATCATATCAAAGGTTCAAACATGCTTGCCTGGTTCGGAGAAGTCGGAGTCTAGCTCGGCGAAGTTCGCGGCTCCGTCACCTCTTCCGGAACCTACGGTATGGCGAAAACGTACACTAACGTGAAAATTAACGCGTGCATAAAATTTGTTCCAAATTTTTTCCAAATAAATACTAAAAAACTAGACAAAAATACAAGACTGACAGAAAAAGAATCACTCAAAAATCATCTTTTATTAAAAATTTATAAGAGTTTTAGTCCAGGGACTAATCTGTGATGAAACAGAAAAGATCCAGGGACTTAACTGAGAAAACAGAAAACGGTTCGGAAAGAAACGCGCCAGCCCAAAGAGAAAATGTATTTGCCCGAAGGCGCCAACAGAAAACGGTTCGAGAGA
>NC_057799.1:305858581-305866998 GCF_018294505.1 Triticum aestivum
GACGGTGGAGATGAACAGTATCCCGTGGAGTTCCGTTTTGCGGTACGCCACACCCCTCCCGATGAACAGGACCCCCGTTTTACCATAGGAGGTCCGTTTCGTCCGTTTTGCGGTACGCCACACCCCTCCCGATCAACAGGACCCCCGTTTCGACCGTAGGAGGTTCGTTTCGTCCGTTTTGCGGTACACCACACCCCTCCCGATCAACAGGACCCCCGTTTCGACCGTAGGAGGTCCGTTTCATCCGTTTTACGGTACGCAAGACCCCTCCCGATGAACAGGATCCCGTTTCGAACGTGGCCGGTCGAACACAAGGCCGTTTCCTCTGTTCTGCGGCACGCCAGGCCTCGTTTCCATCGCCTGTTCCGTCAAAGCCCTCCCGATGAACACAGCCACGCATTCCGTTCCGACCCAGCCGGTTGGCTCCCACGCGTTTCGTTGCCCCCCGATGAACACGGCGCATTCCGTTGCCTCCCCATGAACACGATGACGACGTTGTTTCTCTGTTCCGACCCAGCCATGTCAATGAGCCCTCGCCGTACGTATGCGCGAGTAGGCGTTCGAGACCCCGCCCGTATCTACACATACGTGGCCGTATTTTCTTTCTTGCACCCTGGCCGCTGTACGTACGTGTACATGCTACGTGCGCGCCTCTACTACGACACGTGCGCGCCTCTACATCCACCAGTATATATGTACATACACGTTCGCGACCAGAATGACAACGCTACGTATGCTTCGACCAGGTGGGTCCCGACTGTCAGGCACTTCCTTGCGTGCGAAGATGTAGCTGGTGGGTCCCAGCAGTCAGGGGGTGAATCGTTTTGTTTTTGTTTTTGTCCGGACGCACTTCCTTGCGTGCGAAGGTGTAGCTGGTGGGTCCCAGCAGTCAGGGGGAAACGTTTTTTCGTGAAATATGGTGGCCCGTCCGGTGGGTCCCCGCTGTCAGGTGGAGGAATAATTATTTTGCGCGTAATAAGGAGGCACTTCCTTGCTGCGGCCATGGACCCAGCTGTCAGCATCTCCACGCACAGTACTCTTCCGGTGGAAGTCGGTCGTTGACCACATTGACCACGCCGCGCCGAGATCACCACGGCGGTGGACGACGGCGAGGCCTAGGAAGGGGACGACACGGAGGCAGGGAAGACTCGGCAGTTGTTTCCCACACGGAGGGGAGTACGACTGTACGAGGGTTTACTGGTTCGTATGCCGTTGCCGGAGAATAACAGCAGGTGTGGGTGAGTAGAGGGATGGCTAGGCCAGCAATGGGAGTACGGTGGGGCGGTGAGGCCTAAGCGGCACCACAGCCGGCCGCGGGGAGGAGGGAGCAGGCAGTCCCGCCGGCGCTTGTTTGAGTGGCTGGAGCAAGAAGAGCAGAGATTGAAGAAGCACGACGGCCGTGGGATGGACATCCAATAGTCAGTGCTTGTGCGTCAACCTTTTTTTAGGAAAGCCTCAGATCTGTGGAAAACAGCATACAGCCCATCTGCCATTATTTCTAATAATTTACAGCCCATTTGCTAATTCTTAAGGTTTTTTTGGAGCCCATATTCTTTTTGTTAGCATTACAACCCATATTGTTGCCATGGTTAAAAAATTATACGAAATTTTGCATATTTCGGTGCGGTCCGAACTGTTTTTAATCCCGAAATTTCGACTCACATTCAAACTGATTTTAAAAATAAATGTATATCAATATAAAATCCAACAAATTCTCCACGCATAAAAATTAATGTAATTTAAAATCTTGAAATGAAAAAAAAAGATATTTGAAACTAATTGCCGGTTTGATGTGTTTTAAAAATGTACAACCCATTTCGCATTACTGATGGGCCATTTTCTCGGCCAGCCGAATGAAAGCTCTCCTCGTCTTGAAAGATTTGCAGCCCAACAGGCCTGACAAAGCGACTTACTTGGCAAATCACAAGAAAACTGGGCTGTGGCCGTGGACCCAGCTGTCAGCCTCTCCACGTATAGTACTCTTCCGATGGAAGTTGTTCCTTGACCACGTTGACCACGCCGCATGGAGAGAACCACGGCGGTGGACGACGGCGAGGCCTAGGAAGGGGACGACGCGGAGCCGGGGAAGACGCGGCAGTGGAAGCCCGCGCGGAGAGGAGTACGAGGGTTCACTGGTTCGGCTGCGGTGTGAGGCTGCCGTCGCCGCAGGGCCTGGCCAGCGGTGGGAATAGTAGGGGCGGTGAGGCCTCTGCGGCAGCACAGCCGGCCACAGGAGGCAGGAGCATGCGGCACGACCGGCGCTGCTTTGGGCGGCTGGAGCAAGAAGACCAGAGGTTGAAGAAGCACTACGGCCGTTGGATGGACATCATACGGTCACTGGAGCTAGAATCGTTCATATTGACTAAGTTGACAAAGCCCTTCGTCCCCGTCAACTTAGTAGGCCCACAAGTCAGCCTCCCACCAAGGTGGGTCCCAGCTAGCCGGGGAGTATTAATTTTTTTGTGCGTAATAAGGAGGCACTTCCGGTGGGTCCGAGCTGACAGCGGGGGAAACGTTTTTTCATGAAATACGGTGGCCCGTCCGGTGGGTCCCAGCAGTCAGGGGGAAACGATTTTTTTCGCAAAATACTGGTGGCCCGTCTGGTGGGTCCCCGCTGTTAGGTGGAGGAATAATTATTTTCCGCGTAATAAGGAGGCACTTCCTTGCGGCTGCCGTGGACCCAGCTGTCAGCCTCTCCACGTACAGTACTCTTCCGATGGAAGTCGGTCGTTGACCACGTTGACCACGCCGCGCCGAGAGCACCACGGCGGTGGACGACGGCGAGGCCTAGGAAGGGGACGACGCGGAGCCGAGCAAGACGCGGCAGTGGATGCCCACGCGGAGAGGAGTACGAGCGTTCACTGGTTCGGCTGCGGTGTGAGGCTGTCGTTGCCGTAGAATAATAGGGGGTGTGGGTGAGTGGAGGGATGGCCTGGCCAGTGGTGGGAGTAGTATGGGGGCGGTGAGGCCTCCGTGGTAGCACAGCCGGCCACGGGAGGCAGGAGCAGGCGGCACGACCGGCGCTGCTTTGGGCGGCTGGAGCAAGAAGACCAGAGGTTGAAGAAGCACTATGGTCGTTGGATGGACATCATACGGTCACTGGAGTATTGACTAAGTTGACAAAGCCCTCCGTCCCCGTCAACTTAGTAGGCCCACAAGTTAGCCCAACAATATGGTGGGTCCCAGCTAGCAAGGGGGTATTCATTTTTTTGGGCGTAATAAGGAGGCACTTCCTTGCGTGCGAAGATATAGCTGGTGGGTCCGACCTGTCAGCGGGGGGAACTTTTTTCGCGAAATACAGAGGCCCTTCCTATGGGTCCTAGCTGTCAGGTGGAGGAATCATTATTTTGCGCGTAATAAGGAGGCATTTCCTTGCGTGCGGCCGTGGACCCATCTGTCAGCCTCTCCACGTACAGTCCACTTCCGATGGATGTCGTTCATTGACCACGTTGACCAGGCCGCGCCGAGAGCACCAAGGCGGTGGACGACGGCGAGGCCTAGGAAGGGAACGACACGGAGCCAGGGAATACTCGGCAGTTGTTTCCCACGCGGAGGAGTACGAGGGTTTACTGGTTCGTCTGCCATCGCCGGAGAATAACAGCATGTGTGGGTGAGTAGAGGGATGGCTAGGCCAGCGATGGGAGTACGGTGGGGCCGTGAGGCCTGCGCGGCAGCATAGCCGGCCGTGGGAGGAGGGAGCAGGCAGTCCCGCCGGCGCTTGTTTGAGCAGCTGGAGCATGAAGAGCAAAGATTCAAGAAGCACGACAGTCGTTGGATGGACATCCAACAGTCACTGCTCTCGTGTGTTGACTAAGTTGACAGGGTGTTGCGTGTGCGTCAACCTTTTTTTTAATGAAAGCATACGCGTCAACCTGTAGTAGGCGCACAAGTCAGCCTCAAATCTGTGGAAAACAGCATACATCCCATCTGCCATTATTTCTAATAATGTACAGCCCATTTGCTAATTCTTAAGAATTTTTTTGGAGCCCATCTTCTTTTTGTTAGCATTACACCCCATATTGTGGCCACGGTTAAAAAGTATACGAAATTATGCATATTTCGGTGTGGTCAACTGTTTTTAATCCAGAAATATCGATTCACATTCAAACTATTTTGAAAAATAATTTATATAAATATAAAATCCAAATAATTGTCCACGCATAAAAATCAATGGAATTTAAGATCTTGTAATGAAAAAAAATTGAAACTAATTCCCGGTTTGATGTGTTTTAAAAATGCACAGCCCATTTCTGGGCAAACCGAATGAAACTCTCCTCGTCCTGAAAGATTTGCAGCCCAGCAGGGCCGATAAAGCAAGTAGGCCTTGTTTGGGTATTTCTTAAAAAAATAAAACTCGGCTAGCCATTTTCAGCAAGCAAAAAATACAACTGGGCTCATGATGTGGTAAACATAATTAAAACCCTGGCTAGACGGGCCACAGCCCCCGCACAGCCCCGTTGTTACCCTGATCCGTCGCTAAAACTAGTATAAATAACAACTGCTTGTTCCTGAAAAAACTGCGCGACTTGCTGGGTCCCTGGTGTCAGCCGCTCGTAGTGTAATTCTCTCGTTTATTGACTACGTTGACAATGGCATGAGCCCCAGATGTCCAACCATTAGGAGGAACCATATTTTTGGGCTTGTACTATAGAGGCACTTGCGTGCGTACTGCCATGACGCTGGTGGGTCCCTACTGTCATCCTCTCCACGTACGGTCATCTCCTTGTTCCTCTCGGTTGTTGACGACGTTGACAACACAAGAGGGCGGCGCACCGCGCACGGCGAGCGAACCAACGCCGCAAGGCGGAGGACGACGATGAGGCCTCGGACGGAACGAACAGGAGCCATTGAAGATGCGCCGGTCCAGTCGCAGGCGGAGGGGAGTACGAGGGTTGACTGGTTCGGGCGCGGGTGCGTGTTGGGGCTGACGTCGCCGGAGAATAACAGGACGTGTGGGCGAATAGAGGGAGGGACCGGCCAACGTTGGAGGGTACACACGGTAGGGCGGCGGAGGCGCAGCCAGCCATGGGAGGCGGGAGCAGGCGGAGGCGACGGGGTGGTTTGGTTTGGGCGGCTGGAGGAAGAAGAAGACAAGAGATAGAAGATACACGATAGATGTTGGATGTCAATCCAATGGCTGGTAGGCAGAATCGTTTGTTAACTGGCTATTAAGTCACACCACCTTGGATAGGCTATTTCCCCGCGGGTCCCAAATGTCAGAATCCAAATCTGTCACGGTCATGCACCCTTTCCTATGAAAATTTACAGCCCATTTGATGTGCTAGTTCGAAATAAGTTTGTGGGTGCTAGTGGGGGCTAATCACTTGGCTTCTGTAATGCACAGTGAGCTCAAGCAGCCGGCGAGAGTGATGTTATTTCCCTTGGTTGGGATTTGTTATAATATTTCACTCTAAATTAAACGAATGGCAAGCCATTTGCCTTGTTTCAAAGAAAATATGACAGTCATAGCCAAGTTGAAAAGGGCAGGAACATCTAACTCCAGCTTACAAACTGTACAAAAGCACGAGGGTTAATTGTTCATCAGGTTTACAAAAAAACCAGATTGAAAAGGGCAACAACATCTAACTCCAGCACTGTTTTCGGCAGTCACAGTCAAATGGATCGGTCAGGTCCATAGAATGAACATCCTGGGTCGTAAAATTTACTAGATTATGACCACAATATGTTGTAAATAGAAGCCCGGTACGTTCAGAAGCTCTTTTGCCCACCTGAAACTCCTTTTTTTGCTCTTCGACATACCCATCCGTCAAAACCATGCTGTTGATAAACTTAAGCCTGATGGACAATAGTAACCTCGCATTCAGCAGGAAGAATGTGACAAATCTTGTGTTTGCACGGTTGGCTACATATCGTTCTAGCGTTATTGTCTTCAATCGAATCTCATGAGAAGTGAGAAAATCCCGATGCTTACGAATCCACCGATTGGTTATAACTTTCTTACCCCGTCCCGTTGCCTAAATAGACATGAAGATTGAAAACAATTAAGGTCTAAAAGAAGAGTGTCGAAAGAGCAACAGCTGAACGGTTAATTCTAGTACACTATATGCGGGCTTCCAATGTGCGTGAAATTATCACCTTTATATACAACTTCTCCAGACATGGAAAGCATTCCAGCAAGCCAATAATCTTGTTCAGATCAAAACTATTCATTTGGATATATAAGATCTTGACAGAATCCAGCACCATTGATAGGCCATCCATGGAGAAACTCCTCATTGAGCATAGAACATAATATTAGTACAAAATGTGTACTCCAAGATGATATATAAATTATGCGCAGAAATTTAAAATGCAGCTTATGGTTACAAGTGTAGATGATAATATAAAGTACCTGAAGAACTGTGGAGCCAAAAACCATATTGAAATGAGCACAGTGATCATGTCTTGCACCCAAGGTCTCCAGTTTAGGCGCAGAGAGGACGGTTATTTGCAACGGTGAATAACTAGAATCAAGGATCAACCTTTGAAGTGAAGGGGCATCTTGGATGATGAGCTGCCTTCCGTCAAAAGAAATTCCAATTCTTACAAGGTTAGGCGACTTTATTTGGAGACAACCGATTCTAACTGTGAAAACAAACACCAAGCACTCCAGCGCAGGGCAACTGGAGTGGATGATGCTGTGCAATGAGGCCTCCGATATACGAACCCGCACAAGTGAAAGTTTTTTGAGAAATGGGAGTCGAAGGTTTAGTACCAGATTGTCTGGTAGGTAGCACAACGCAAAGGTGGCGGTGTGGAGAGAGGACGAAAACCGCGAGATGGACATCGGTGCTGAGGGCACAAGTTCATGGCGTTCGGTATGTGGTATGTGATTTCCAGGGGAATAGTAGAACTCAAGCAGCTGTAGTTCTATGAATTCAGGGGATTTCAGCCAGGCGTCCACCGTGCAGGGCATGGTATGCTTGCTCAGGTAGCATGACGGGATGCAGAGGCTTTGAACGGAGCCCTGGTGGGAGGAGATGATGGCTCTGGGGATTTCAAAATCATTGAAGAGAGATAGCTGACGACAGTCGAGATTAAGGGGCACGGCGCGCCATAGAGGGCGCCACCAAATTGAGAGGACTTGGGTGCGGCAGCAATCCTTGGTGGGGAGAAGCGAGATGATCTCCCCAAGGACGGCGTCCGGGAGATCGCTGATGCGGTCCACCCGAGATTCTACGGGTTCCTGGGATCCGGTGGGGGCGGGGTCGCCGCTTCTCCCCGCGCTGCCGGGTGCGGGATCTACAACTGGCGTCGCCGCTGGCGGGAGCCTCATGTTCTTGGCGCTGGGGTCAGCCGACTCCATTTTCCTCGAGGGCGTCGCGTCGCGCTCACGGATTTGAGCAGAGTAACGAATGACGAGCCTAGTTGTAGTGCGAGCAAAGAAGAAGGGGTGCTGGGGGTTTTCTGTAGGAGTGAGGAAGAAGGGGAGCTGGGGTTTTCTGTAGGAGTGAGGTGAGGAATTTGGGGGTACGAGTGGCGCGAGCTGACGTGAGGTGGGTGGGAGCGAGGAGGAAGAAGAGCACCCAGGTTTTTTGGGGGGGGCGGTGTGCTGGGTGTGGGTAGCGCCTCTCATTCAGTAAATATATGGGCTTTTGAATTGATTTTACTATTTACTAGTGTGGATGGGCTGTTTTGTCTTGGGCCCAGAGAAACAATTACTACTAGTACAATGGAGACACTCTACAGCTACCCAGAAAAACAATTACTACTAGTACAGTGGAGACACTCTACCGCTTCTGGCTCCTCCTAGGTCATTGAAACGTCTCCCTCTACTGAATGCCGTTATACTTTTGTTCACCGACATGCGGGCCATGCAGCGCGTGGGCCCAAATGCCATCCACCAAATTAGAAGGCAGTATGCAGGCGGAGATTCACCCCGGTCGTAGCGCGGCAGTAACGAGCCGTCGTATCACAAAACCCCACCTCCCCGCAGTCTATGTTTGACGAACGAAGCAACCATCATTTCACCCTTCGCTGAATCCCCTTCTCCCTCACCGTCTTCATGAAAGGCAACACTCGCATCTGCCACTGTTCTTCTCTCCGAACGAAGGGAAGGTAAGCGGATCCGTGATGTTGGTATATTTTCGTTCAGAGAAAAAAAAGAACTTTTGCAAAGCAGTAACCGATCCTCACTCTCTTTTTTGTTTCATTGTCATTGCGATTGTGTTTTGCTTTTAGTGGTCTCCTAGTATTCGTCAGTTTCATGATGGACCAAGGAGAACCAGGCAAAGATCTGCCGATATTGGAGCAGACACGGGAGGCTGATCCCCATGAGACAGAGAGCTCCAAGAAGATGGAGGCAACCACCGAGCCGACCCCAGATACGCTCACGGCCACTACTGAGATGGTCAACGCCCCGTTTGACGTTACAGCCCCCGTGGCACTGCAGGAGCAGTTTTCCCCCTTCGAGGATG